>NW_004797977.1:172007-174677 GCF_000002075.1 Aplysia californica
AGACAGACAGACAGACAGACAGACAGACAGACAGACAGACAGACAGACAGACAGACGAGATATTTGCAACAATCTATCTCATTCACCCGTATTGGCTTTCTGGCTAAGATCGAAGTGAAGTATCTCTGTTCCCGACTTCTCTCGGCCTTGTGCCGACTCGGAAGCCGAACAGATACCGTATGAAGCTGATGACGTTTTAAAAGACCTCGATTATCTCTAGGGGGGTGGCACCCGTCCTCATTTTTTAAAAATCCCATGAACCCAAAGACGTCGAAAGGAAAGAAGGACATAGTTCTTTCTGGCACAGTCGACTAGTCACATGGTTCCGAAAAGTAAGTACAAAAACAGCAAAGTCGGAATTGGGTCAGAATCTAAGGGGGGAAAAAGCGTGAGAGTGAAAGACTTCCTTAAATAATAGATCTAGTGCTATGGGCACGTGTGTAGCAGTGACTGTCAAAAAACAAATCCGGTTGAATCTGGAATAACCAGGTTGTCATCTAGAACCGGGAAATTTGGTGTGGTGTGTCTTTTTGTGTGTGTGTGTGTGTTTTTTTTTTTCATGCAGCTAGAAAGAGCGGGCGGGGGATTTAGGGGGTTGTGAGAGTGGAGAGGGGGAACAGGTGAGGGAGTTGGAGGGAGACAGACAGACCGACAGACTGACAGACATACAGAGAGGCGGACAGGCAGACAAAAAGGCGAACAAGCAGACAAACGAACAAACAGACAAACATAGTATGTGTGTGCCTGTGAGAGAGAGAGGCAGAGAGAGAGAGAGAGAGAGAAAGGGGAGAGAGAGAGAGAGAGAGACAGAGAGACAGAGAGAGAGAGAGGTGGGAGTGAGAAAGAGAAAAAGAGAAAGAGAGAGAAGCAGAGAGAAAGAGAGGTGAATGAGGGAGACGGACAGTGATAAAGACGGTATCTGACGGACATTTGGACTATACTTTCTTACAATGATAACACTGTGATTCAATTTGTCACGTTAATTACTCAATTTTAACATGTCACAAAATTTTCATGAAGTACTTTTTTTCAAATGATTATTTAATATTATTCGTAAGATGTCTTTGAAATGTTCTCACCTTTTAAAGTTGAAATAAATTGATTTAATTGATATTGAACTACAGTGTTATCCTTGTAAGAAAGTCGTCGGTATAGTCCAATTGCCCCGTCAGTCACCACGGAAAATCCCTGGCCTGCAACAAGTTTAAACAAATTTGACCAGGCCGGATCTCATGACGGAAACACATGTGCTTGTTGTTTTTAACCTCCTCAGGTGGAACTATACCTCCATTCTATGAACCAAAAATAACTGAGTTCTTTTTAAAATATTTTTTATCTGCTCGACTCTGTTCAAATTTGGTTTGCTTAAAAAAAGACGACGATTCTCAAACAAATTTGGAGAACGTGTGCTTGGTTTTCTGTAAGCCCTGAGCAAGCCAGTGTTTGTGGTGTAGAATTGTGCATTCAACTGACTTGAATTTGAATTATAATCTCGAATGAGGAAGCTCTTTAGTCAGTCGCTAAATCAGAATTGCAAAAAGTTTTATCTGCTCAATACCTAATTTCGAGAACTTTAACGTCAACATTTTTTAGTTTCAAATATGTCAAGCTTTTTCGAATGCAGTTCTCTGAATAGCTTGATAACTGCTCCGAATATTCTTACGATTTTGATGCAGCAGAAAAAGCATTTTCTTTCCGACTTCATGGTCTAAGTAACTCAAGACGGGCAGAAATCTGAGTTACAACTTTGTAATTATTAGAAAACGCAGTGTCAATGTCAGTCTTCCTTTTTCTTTAAATATAAATATTTTACGCCACCATTGAAATGGTTTTGATAAGGAAGGATATGGGATTCCGACCCTGCCAGTCAGTGCCACCTCGAGCCGAGGGATACAACACCCCAGGAGAAAGACCAAGATACTTGATAACCAATCCCCCCCCCCCCCAACACCACACACACACAAAACAACTAAACTCATGTGTTCTGCCTGCGACAACCAAACGTTTAAGTGCTACACTGCAACATAGACGCTAGTCTCCTGTCTTCACAATGCAGCATTCAATACAACACAAAATGACATGCAACATTTTTTTTAAAGATAAAATATCACGATTTCAAAGGTCATCAAATTTTAATGTACAACCTAAAATTGAAAAAACACATTCTGGACAGAGCTTCTTTAAGATTGTTAACATCAATGTTTCAGAAGACATCAAGTCTTTACTTTCGACGTTGTCTAGCCCCATTACATTCTGTGAGCTTAGTTTTAGTAAGCGTTTTACGGCACTTGCAGCACACTTATTAGGACGTGTAAGTGCCGAAGATGAAAGGTGTAACTAGATTGTGACATACAGATATAAGAAATAGGAAAGGTAAGGAAGACAGTTGTTTGATAGGAAAGAAAGAGCAAACCACAAGCAAACCACACAAGAGCACCCACCAACCACCCATGTTCTGAGTGCACGTGTCCTTTACCTGGTAGCAACAACGGTGTAGTGTTGAGGATTTAGAAGCTTTCCGAAAGCAGGATGTGTTGCGAGAGTAAACAATAAAATTACATGTAGAGGAGGTAAGAATTTGAATCGATTACTTTTTTTTGTGTGTTCATACGCACACCTCGCACAGGCCGTGAGAGCATGTGTGTTTGTGTGTGTGTGTGTGTGTGTGTG
>NW_004797977.1:177044-178315 GCF_000002075.1 Aplysia californica
CTCTCTCTCTTTCTCTCATTCTCTCTCTCTTTCTCTCTTTTGTTTCTCTCTTTTTTTCTCTCTCTCGCTCGCTCTCTCTCAAAATAAAAGCGTCAGCCACACAAATGCTACAGACACGAAGAAGAAGAAGAAGAAGAAGAAGAAAGGCAGAACTTAAAGTTAAAGGACAGTAGCAAACAAAGAAGTGAAACGACGGGCTTATTTCCTAAAAACACCGTATCTCTGCTGTTTGCTGGAAATGTCACCCCATGATCCCAAGAGACTGTGGTAAACTGACTGTAAACAAGGTGCAAATGTTTACCCTGGATTTAAAACAGATTTTTAAAAAGAGTTTTTAAAAAAAAGATATTTATACTACAAACGTTGAAGACAAGTTATCACCCTGCACGAAATCCTACGTCCGTGTTCATGTGATATCAAATATGGTGATGTACTATCTTTGGTGATACTGGCTGTGTATCCGTTCGATGAACGGACTCAAAAGAATCGATCTCAAGCAAGTCATTGTGGATCCGTGACCATGGCTTGTGAACGGAAGCCTCACATGTTTACAATGGTGTCTTAGAAGACGGACTTTCCCAAGATTAGATCTAAACGAAACTAACACAAAAACTGAAAAAAATAAATTACAGTGACTTCAGACTCTATTTTATAACTGTTCAGCCTTTAAATGATTATGAACCACCGGTTGTTGTTTTTTAATTCGAAAGTTAAGTGGTTCGGAAGTTCTTGGTGACCAAAGTGACGAACTTTCACAAATTATAACATAATATGTATAGATAAACAAAGAATTTTCTACGTGTATCGTATTACAGTTTTGGTATCGGGAGTGGTTAACTTGGATGTGTGTGTATTTTCTTTTGCTTTTGTTTTTCCTCAATTATGTTTTTTTTCCGGGAAGGTGGTTTTAGTTTTGTTTTTTGTTTATTAGATGTGGTTTTGTTGTTGTTGTTGTTGTTGTTGTTGTTGTTGTTGTTGTTGTTGTTGTTGTTGTTGTTGTTGTTGTTGTTAGATTGTTGTTTTTTAGTGGGGGATGTCTTTGTTTTGTTTTGTTTTGTGGGGGTGTTCATTTTTTTGTTGTTGTTGTTTGTTTTGTTTTGTTGTTGTTTTGATTGGGGTGTTTGTTTATTTGTTTTTTGGGGGGGTTAGAGGCGAGGGTTGTTATTGTAACCTACTTTACATCAGATGACTTTCTTACTTTCCCAAATGATATTGTATTGTCCTATTACTTTCTCTCTCTCTCTCTCTCTCTCTCTCTCTCTCTCTCTCTC
>NW_004797977.1:179502-181055 GCF_000002075.1 Aplysia californica
AAGATGTAGAGAAAGTGACAGTGTTAGAGAAAGATGTAGAGAAAGTGACAGTGTTAGAGAAAGATGTAGAGAAAGTGACAGTGTTAGAGAAAGATGTAGAGAAAGTGTGAGTGATAAAGAAAGATTTAAAGAAAGTGTGAGTGATAAAGAAAGATTTAGAGAAAGTGTGAGTGATGAAGAAAGATTTAGAGAAAGTGTGAGTGATAAAGAAAGATTTAGAGAAAGTGTGAGTGATAAAGAGTTAAAGAAAGATGTAGAGAAAGTGTGAGTGATAAAGAAAGATTTAGAGAAAGTGTGAGTGATAAAGAAAGATTTAGAAAAAGTGCGAGTGATAAAGAAAGGTTTAGAGAAATTGTGTATGATAAAGAAAGATTTAGAGAGAATGTGAGTGACAAAGAAAGATTTAGAGAGAGTGAGAGAGTTAAAGACAGAGTTAGAGAAAGGGAAACTGTTAAAGAAAGAGTTAGAGAGAGTGAAAGTGTTAAAGAAAGAGTTAGAGAAAGTGAAAATGTTAAAGAAAGAGTTAGAGATAGTTGTGTAAAAAGTGTTACAGAAAGAGGTAAAGTAACAAAAGAAGTGGTAAAGAAAGAGGTAGAGAAAGTGGTAAAGAGGGTGGTAAAGTAATGAAAATGGAAAACATTTTTTTTTTATGATAAAGAAAGTAATAGTGATAACAGTAAAGCAATGAAGAATGTACTTTTTAAAAAGTGGTAAAGTAAAAGTAATAAAGAAAGTGGTGAATCCGTAAAGAAAGCGACAGAATATTAAATAATGTTTCAAAAGAGTAAAAAAAGGAATTAAGAAAGTTGTAAAGTGATTTAGTGGTAAAGAAACTGCTGCGAAAGTGCGCGCGTGTGCATGGGAGTGGGAGAGGGGAGAAAAAAAGGGGGTGGGGTGGGAGGGATAGGGGAGAAGAGGACGAGGTGGGATCTTGAATGACTCTAAGTAGTTTCCTATCAATCAGCAGTTCATTGTTCATTGTTTTAGGAAGCAACATCCCTGCACTCCGGACATGTCCATTGATGCTCCGTTGCTGTCTCCACAATGTCTCTGAGGGTCTTTCTACTGATTGTGCCAGTGCACATCTGTTTGAACGTTCTTCTGTTCTTTCCTGCAAGGATGCCAGATTTTCTGCTTCCTTTTTGTATTCCCAAAAGCATCATCCTCTCCACAGCAGTACTGGCCTCTGCCTCCACATCTTCCTCATCAATCAGGTGGCGAGAGAGACATTTCAGGATCTCGATCCTATCTGCTTGAACCGTATTGTCAACTGAAGTGGCCTCAGCAGTGACACCATTAACCGACATGACGCCAAAAAGTACCATAACAAGGGCGGAATATTTCTCTCTGTACGTGACCGGTAATAATATTATACGCTGACATATCTGTGCTGCACTGACAGGCTGCGTCCCTGACTTAGGTCAGGGGACCTTCTACGCTCTCTTGGTTTGTTTTGATGTGTTTAGTTATGTTTTTTAGGAGGGGGTGGGGATTCTTGGCGAGGGGGGGGTTGTTTTGTTTTTTTATTTTAGTGTTGTTTAGTGGCATACGGT
>NW_004797977.1:181257-182320 GCF_000002075.1 Aplysia californica
TTTTCGGGGTTGTTGGGGGTTTATTTTTTCGTGGGGGGGGGTTCTTTTAAAAAAAGGTGTATTTACGCCCCCTTAAAGAAAATTTAGATCGTTTTATGAGACGGGCTTCCGATCCTGTCTGTCAGGGCAAACCCGGAGTGAGAGGACTAGGTCCTACATCCCAACAGAGAGAACAAGGTATTCCATAAAATATCTCCCCACTCCGGAGTCGAACTCAAGTCTCCCGTGCGTTACACTGAAGTGACTAACCGCTACACCATGGAGGCAAGTAGGCGTAGCTAAGAAGACCACAACATTCTGTATTGTTATATGATAATAACACCCAACTACGCTTACATAAATGTAGTTAATTTACAAGGAGGACTGGAAATAAAATGACTTTTTGATGATGATGAGGGGGAGACAAGTATTTGGAGGAAGAAGAGGAGGGGGAGGAGGAGATGGAGGAGAAGGAGGAGGAGAAGGATGACACACAAATGAGCAGGAGAGAAAAACAGGAGAAAGGGGGGAGGGGTTGATACCAAAACGAGGAGGAAGAAGTGACACAAGGAGGACAGGAAAAACAGGAAAGGGAGGAGGATACCAAAATGAGGAGGAAATGGAGGAGGAGGAGGAAGAAGTTGAACGTACTGCTTGACCCCGAAGCATAATTTCAGAAAATCATCCCGAATCTCAATCTGCAACGTCGTATTTTCGTGTGACCTCAATTCGCATGCTCTTTTAGTTTCACATAATTTATTCTGAATAATAATATTTATGTCTGCCCTACCTAGTGTCTGTGGGTGGGGAATGATTAAAAACTGGGCCAATCCGGATCGCACGAGCTCGTCATTGTCATTCAAATTTATAGTAAGGCAACATTTCTACTCAAAAAAAAAAGAAAAAAAAAGAGAAAAAGAGAGAAAAAAACAAGAAAGGAAAAAAAAAAAGGAAATCATGTATGTCGTAGAAGCCATTGCAAAAGAATAAAAATCATCGTCGTCTTTTAAACGTGTTGTAAATCAAGATTTCAAGTATGTTATAGGGTTTAAAGAGGCGCATCGATTACGCTTAGGCTAGTACC
>NW_004797977.1:182420-185143 GCF_000002075.1 Aplysia californica
GGGGGCATGTGTGTGTGTTTCACCGGACGACCTTGATACACACCTTCAACATTGACAATCAATTAAAAAATAAAATAATTTGCTAAAACTTACATAGTTTCGCATCAATCAGGTCCCTGCGAGCCATTTTGCTATTTTTTTGACGCTGATTCTGAATATGAAATGAGTTTTGAGATGCAATAATTATTTTTAAAATTTTGTGCACCAATTATTATCCTGTGCGATGGTAAATTTTGACTGCTCGCTCCTCCAAGTCTGGGACAGTTTTATCCTAATGCAGTAGGCGGCTTTATTTCTCTATAATCACAGACGATATTACCCCAGGACTGGGATAGTCCTGTCCAACCGATTTTTTAGCAATTCACAACTGCTCGGGACTCAAATCGACAAAAATGCCCTGCCCTAATAGGTGCGATACATTACACTCTAATTCAAAGGTTTCTAAATCCAGACTGGTTTGTCCCAGGACAAACTGTCGTAGTGCGGTACTAGCCTTGGTCTTAAAACTCTTCTCTAAAGGATAGTGTAACGGATTAAGGCGAACAAAACACTTTTTAATAATATAAAGTCCTGAGCCAACTTTTAAAAAAAAATATTTTTGTTTTGTTTTGTCACCAGAATGCCTCGTGTTTGACATACGACATTGATGAATAACAAGACGCCGACAAAGCAAGGCTGAGCCTTCTATACTAGGCTATAGTCTGTCCACTGTCTAGTGCTGCTATTTTGAGGTCCAGATCTCGGTTATCACTTAAGCACTGGAAGTTTGCACATGGGTTGGGAAATTTCTTAGTGCCCTTGACTATCAGGAATAGGTTGTTGTTTTTTTTAGCCTTACAAAATCCGAATACGTTACGGGTTTCATATCCATAATGTTTTCGTAAGAGATAACCAGCAATGTCAATACAAATTTAATAGGTCACATATTGCCCAAAGACGAAGCGTTATTGAAAGCTTGCATACAAAGAAAAGGAGGAGAGATACGGACAGTTATAGATGTTTGATAAGACAGAGAGCAAACGGCACCCAGAACCATCGATAACAACCCACTTCTCGATGTTTATTGTACCAGAACTGACAGACCTTGTTTGAATAGACACAATCGATAGAATGATTTACACAACCGTGTTCACTACGATTCATCCGCAGTGGCGATTTCTGGCTAGCGATGACATTATTCGTGGGATGACGCGGTGGAATCAGGCGCTCGTCATGGTATCATCCTAAAGCTATTCCATTTGTCTTGCTTTTGATTTTTTTAAAAACAACAACCTATATTTTGAATAGAAGTCAATAAAGAAAGACGTGGGGGTCGCCTGGTGTCAGAGGTAAAATTAGCGAGAAAATGGCAGCCAGAGTTTGGTGTCTTGGTGACTTTTCATAGTTTGAGCGTCCTTGGAAACTGAAAATTTGCACTTTTTGTGTCTGCAATCAACGTTTTTTCAGTAAGGTCTTTATGTAAATGTGTTTTAAGCGGACATTAAAGGTGTTGAGTCAAAGAAACGAAATTTCGAATAAAAGTCAAACCGGAGGGAGAAATGCGGATTTCTTCGATTTCATTTTTTGTTTTGACGAGCGCCTGATTTCACCATGATGCCTCACATTTTTCACCGCGCAACATGACCGTAAAATCTTACAAAGCTGAACAATGAAAACTGAATGAATGCTCCCTACAATACGTTTGAGATTTTTTTAAAGTAAGAGTTTTATGGCACTTGCAACATAACAAGGTCAGATAAGTGCTGAAGATTAGAGGTGTTACAAGAGCGTAACAATCACGAAAAAGGAGAGATAAGGACGAAAAATGTTTCATAGGAAAAGCAGGTTTAATGTGGCATCCCACCAGAAACTCCCCATATAATCAAACACAACTATTTTTCTACATGTAGATCTAAATATGGAGAGAAAAAATCACAGGTCGCGAGATTTTCATTATTTTTAACCAAGATATTAAAGAGATTGAACCTATATTACAATATTAGCCATTTACGCATCTTATACTTGCATGCCATACGAGTATAATGAAACTGTACAAGAATAATTAAGGTGTCGTTCACATAAACACCACCATTACGAAAAGGAGTTTACGTCTTCTTCTTCTTCTTCTCGATCGCATCACACTTGAAGTCTGGTATCTGTCATAAATTGGGCCGTCCTCAAGGACTCCTTGGCCGTCCTGCTCAGTTCATCTGTCGGCCCGTATAGCTTCTCTTGTAGCGTCAGTGGGGTTGGCCACGTTTCCGGTCTCGGGGCCCTGTGTGTCTTTCAGTGCTGAAGGATGTGCTCTACAAGGGAATTAACGTTTTACGTGGCATTCCAGCAGGAACTTACCAGATAGGCGACCACGTTGTATCCCTGCTCCACCAGCCATACAAGGATCGTGGACGTGTCCAGGCCGCCACTGTACGCCAACACCACTTTCTTACCGGCGTTCTCAGACATCTTGGGTATTTCTGGCTTCTGTGTTTCTTGTCTGGGGAGGGAGGTGGGGGTTATGGTGGGGAGGGGACGAGAAGAAATTGTCATAAATAATATATAATGATAATAATATTGATTTTTTACAAAAATTATCTTTCTCGCTGTCTCCCTCATTCGTTGCCTCCCACTTCTTTTCTTTTTCTGTCTGTCTCTCTGTGTGTGTCTCTTTCTGCGTCTCTCTGTCTCTCTGTCTCTGTTTCCATCTCTCTGTTTCCGTGTCTGTCTCTGTCTGTCTGCCCCCCCCA
>NW_004797977.1:186144-187388 GCF_000002075.1 Aplysia californica
GAGAGAGAGCGGAAAGTTGGGGGGGGAGCAACACACACACACACATACAAACACACACAAACACACGCACACACACACACACGCACACACACACACACACACACACACACACACACACACACGCCCGGGACGAATACAAGCTCTCGTTATACATGTAATTATGTCCCACTCAAGAAAACAGGATATCCGTAACTGAGAATGTGCTTGCGTAGACGTCAAAGAATCTTACTCCAAACTTCTTTTTTTTTCTTTTGAGATTAGTGAGGGGCGGGGGTTGTACAACTATTTTCCCCCTTAACAAGATCTGGGCTTTCAGCATTTCTCAAGAGTCTCATGAACCTTTCCTTACTTTAGATCTAGATCTAGATCAAAACTTTTCAATTCAAGTACCCCGCTCCCCCACACAAACACGCGATAATTTGGTCGATTTCCAGGAAAGCCTCAAAGTCAGATCCGTTTACGTGTAATTACAATGTACTTTGTATTTGAAGCTCGCCAACTCGCGTTGCTGTTTTGTTGGGTTTTTTTCTGAAAACCTAGTATGTTACAAAATCAATCATGATTTGTGGGAAATCGTTCAAAGGCACACATTTGCAGTTTTAAGTCACCAAACTCTGTCCGCCATTCACTCACTATTTTTACTTCTGACACCAGGCGACATATTATCTACCTCATTCAATTTCAAATATCTCGACTTATTTCCAAGATGGATGGGTATTTCTAAAAAATCAAAAGCAAGGTGAAGGAAGAGACTTTAAGATGATACCAACAACCCCATATGCCCAAAAATTAACTAGCGCCTGATTTCACCATTATATTACACAAAAGTTTTAAACTATAAATTTAGTCCAAATCCTTCCTATACTATATCAACCATGCTTGTATTCATTGAATAAAGAGATATCACTACCAGATTAAAATGGAAAGATGTGGGCATTTTCTCCTAAACTGAATCTTCCAAAAAGTCAGTTTGATCAAGATTCGCATAATATACTAGATTCGTTTTCTTTCAGACAAGAGCACCAGGAACTTTGTCAAGCACGGGTGCACTCCTTGTTCTGTTGAAGTATATGCGTAAGACCATTTCGATTTTTTTTTCCGTTTTGTTTACTTGGTGTTACAAGTTCTTGCATATCATTAGACAGTGAGACATCTTTGCCGGATTCAATCTAAAAAAATAAATGTCCGTAATGTATATAATATTCATACATTCATTTGTATATATATACAAAGACAGACAGACA
>NW_004797977.1:192352-194845 GCF_000002075.1 Aplysia californica
GGAGAAGGGGAGGTGAGTGGTAGCCATAGCTTCAAGACCCAAGCAGGTGCCTGCAATTTTGGGGCGAATTTCTTTGTGTAGTCTGAGATTTACGGCACTTGCTACACAAAAAGATCATTAATTAAATTCCGAAGATTAGAAGGTTACCAGATTGTAACAAATACAAGCACAAAAAAGAACGAAGAGAGATTTAAGGATAGAATATGTTTGATAGGAAATCAGAAGAAAACCACACCAGAGTACCCGCCAACCACCCATTTGGTGAATCTCTGTGTGAGTATGATGTAGGTTTTGTCAAAGGCACAAAAATACATGTACAAAAAGTGTTGCGACGAGGTCGTGGTGGCGGAGGGGGGGGGGGGGGGGCGGAACCTAGTCACGGTTAACCCTTGTATTTAAGTGGGAAGCTTAAGAAAAAGAAATTGTCAGTTATTACAGTCTAGGAACCTACCAGAAAAATAAAATGTACGGGTGTTCTGGTGGTTCAAAAACAGTTTGGTTCCCCACCTTCTATAAAAGGAAGGTCTACGTGACCCACATTTTGCTCTTATTATGCTCAATAGCAACAATTATTATTACGATAGCTTGTCGTACCAGCCTAAAAATACCCTTTGCTTTCTCTGAGCAGTCATTACTTTTTACTTTGATGTCGTAACATGCGAGTTGGTATATCTATCGACTTTTCACTTGGTAATTCGCGCCCTCTTTGAAATGTGAGTATTTGAGCAGACATGACATGGTAAACTTTCTGAGAAATTCCTCGTCGTCCGTTAAATAATGTGTGTGATTGTTGGGAAATCAGGCGCTGGTCAAAATAAAGAAACCGAAGATGTCGACATTTTCCGCCGTTATTGGGCAATTTAAAAAAAATCTTTTTATCGGTTGTTTTTTGTTGGGTTTTTTTTGTTTTTGTTTTTTTGGGGGGGAGGGTTTTATTGTTGCTGAGTATATTATTGTTGTTTTCTTGACTTTCTATTTTTTGTTTTGTTCCCCCCCCCTCCCCAATTATCTTTTTTAATAATAATGTCTCGTTAAAATCTTGATTAATATGTCCCTTTAAAAACACATTTCTGTGCGGATTTTTCTGAGAAACGATGATCGAAGGTGAGAAAAAATGTAAGTATACAGTTTCCAAGGACGCTTTAGCTTTGTAAGTAATGACATTTTGGTGGCCATTTTCTTGATATTTTTACCTCTGACACCAAGCAGCCCACGTATCCTTCAGTTACAAATATCTTGACTTCTTTTCAAGACAGACGGGTTTTTTAATTGTGTTTTTTCCATCAAAAGCAAGATAAATGAACAAGCTTAAAGGTGACACCTATAATTCCATATGCCAAAAATTAACGAGCGCCTCGTTTCACTGCGTCGTGACGCAGATGGTCTATTAGTTGTATTGATCAGTTTTGCCGGCAAAGGTCAATCGATATAAGGCTATTTCAGAGTACATACCAGTCTATAAGATAAGATAAGAAGGAGTTTATAACCTTTTTATACCTAGACGCTATGCACATTTGCTTCCTTCAAAAGATTTAAACTTTCCTACTTAGATAGGTTGGTTGGTGTGAGTTCTGGTGTGGTTTACTCCTACCCTTTCCTATCTAACGACTGTGATTCTTATCACTCTCATTTTTATTGCGTTTATGACTCTCTTTGTAACACCCCTCTCCTTCTGCACTTATTGTGTTGCAAGTGCCATAAAACTCTTACTAAAACAAATAACTGTCGTGCTTACCATCTGCGAGTGTTTCCAAAGCAGGGCAATTTATTAAAGTATTTAATAATACCTGCCTACACTACCAGAGGCATCCGTAGGCCTACTGCCCACCAAAATTGATCGCTCTTAATGGAGTTTCCAGAAATCTTGACCTACACCATAAGCGGGCATTGCCCTACCTATAGGAGAAGTTTGGTTTCATTGGTGTGTATATTTGTTTGGTTATAGAGAAAAATTCTCCTTGTCTTTTAAAGAAACTGCACGAGGGGCAAAAAACTTTACCTTCGATTTCTTCAAAACAGCATTTTCAGGATAGCCCCCTTGGCTTAAAATCGACTTATTGTCGGATCGTCCATTAGCTGGCGATGTCGCTCAGGTTGGCAAGCCTTGAGTGGCGTCGATGGTCTATAGTGGTTAGGCTACCGGACTCGTAATTGTGAGGATGCGGGTTTTGGGGATTCGAGCCGCGGGTCCGACGTTGTGTCCTTGGGAAAGGCACTTTACACGAATTTACCTCACTTCACCCTGGTGGAAATAGGTGCCCGGCCAAAAGACAGCAAAAGATCTTGTCAGAATGTTAGTGTTTCAGCGCCCATAAATGGCCGCTTGCACTGTATGCTTCCCAGGAAGTTGAGGTTGTTTCGAAATGCTCTCAGCTCTGTGAGGTAATGGTATAATATATTGTGAAGCACATAGATCTTGCTGTTAAGCGGGGATTTGCTCTATGCAAATGGTATCTATCTACCTATTATTATTATTATTATTATTATTATTAT
>NW_004797977.1:195915-197647 GCF_000002075.1 Aplysia californica
TCACACACACACACACACACACACACACACACCGCGCGCACGTGCAAACACAGACATTTAAAAGGAATTTCCTTAGGCTAAGTTCACGCTAAACCCGACAAGTCACCGTCAGCCAGCTCCCTGCCATGCAGTGTTTACGGTAGAGCCGGCAGTTACTGTCCGGCAAAGTGATGTCACACTTGGAGGAAAAACATATATGGCGCTTTCCAGAAGGAAGAAACGAGTTATATTGCTGTGGTGGATTTTACAAAAGCGATTATTGAAATTGAAATCAAGTTTTCGAAAATATGGTGTTCCTCCAATTTATTGCAATCGTAGCGGGCATGGAGAAAAACCATCTTTTTATTCCGTAAGTAACGGACGATGCCCAGAAATGATAGATCTATCTAGGTTGTAATAGTTTTATGTTCTCTTTGATGCATATCACCGATCTCCTTTGGACAGCATTGATAAGCTTCTCTTCGTCCATTTTGCGGGAAATTGACTGTGAGTGAATCGAGGGCATTCTCTCTGGTGGTATAGTGGGACATTACTTTCCTTGGACCATCCAGCCATTTTTTTTTGTGGGCACACGGCAAAGCAAATTGATAGCAGAGGGCAAACGGCGTGTGCTGGCAGCAGTCTGAACGTGTATCACCAGCTTTCATGACAGGAAAGAGGATAAAGGCGTGACGACAGATTACAGCCAGTTGTTGACGGCTGTGCCAGCAACTGGCCAGGCTCAGCGTGAACTTAGCCTTAGGCTTACTTCTCATCTAACCTTTTAATAAACGTTTTACGTGTCTATTGACACAGCATTGATCTTTTCGAGACGCGGGATGCTTCCATCATGTCTGTGGAGACCGACCAACCCTGGATGAGTTTAGTCAGTTTAGATTAGTTTAAGTTTGGAGCTTTTACGACATTTGCAGCACAAATAGATCATTATTATAAGTACCGAAGATAAGAGTCGTTTCTAGAGAGTGCGAATGTCACCTTGCCAGCCAATCTCGAGAGCCTGTAACACCATGTGCTCAGGATAAAGGAAGAGGTAAACCACGCCGAAGATGGATTGAGGGAGTCGAGGAAACCCTGAAAATGTAATACAAATGTATATCCCAGTAGAAAGAGCTGCAGAGCTGGCCTACCACAGAAAACTGCGTCTCCCCATGGCGTAAAACGACAACAGATGATGAAAAAAAGTTGAAGTACAATACAAAGAAAAGAAGGAGACTAGAAAAGGACGATAGGAAAGAATGAGCAGACCACACCAGAACATCTTTCAATAGACCACCAGATCAATGTGAATGGTATTCAGCATACAAGCTGAAGATACGGATACATAATAATAATAGTGGGTAAAACCACCACAGACAAAAATCGATCTCACTTCTTTTGCAGGCGAAGGCAATGCATGTAATAGAATCCAACCATTACCTCAAGGGTGTCGTGCCTTACCTAGATGTAGACTTTTACCTTTTCCTTTGAGTTTGCTGTGTACACTGTGCACCCAGTCAGTCACTGTGTCTAAATACGTGTTTTATTATGTCCCTTATTGTTGAACAAACTCATACAGAAACAACAGATCGTCCTGTTTAAAGATTAAACATAAGAGTTGTTTTGTAGTCGATTAGTACGTGAAAAATTTAATTTCTCTTATCGACTGAGATATTTAGAGAAAGATGGGAGGGGGAAAGTGGATCTCACATACATGCACGTACACACACACACACACACACACACACACACACAC
>NW_004797977.1:200030-206669 GCF_000002075.1 Aplysia californica
GTAGTCTAAAGGTGCGGTGTTCGACTCTCACTCAGTAAGTCCTGGGTTCGAAAACGCTGGGATGGAAAATTTTCTTCTCTAACATGTTCTCCTTTCACCCCCTTTCCTGCTTTCTATTCCTGTTCTGTCGTCTATTTTTGTCTCCACTTTCTGCCTCCATCTCCACCCCCCCCCTACTCCTCTGGGCTCCTGGCTCTTTCTGCAGCTTTACTACTGCTACTCCAGGCTCCTTTTCACGCGTGTCTTTCAGTCCTATGGTAGGTAAAATGATAATCTAACACTCCGCCTCCTCTGATAAGAGCGCAAGAATCTCGAAAATCTATACAAGTTGCGCACGTTAAAGAACCCTTGATGGTCCTAAAATCGATAAGAGTAGGCTTCGATCTCCACCCAGGCAAAATTTAAAATGAGTTCCTACTAAAGCAAAAAAGCGTATTGTGTCCAGCGCTGCCACATAACAATTTGTAATTGCAAGAGTCGTAAAAAAAAGAAAAATAAATAAATGAAATATTAAAGTATCACGAAGAGGGGGAATCAGGCGCTCGTCACTTTGTTGGCATGTGGAGTTATGAGTACCACATTGATTCTTGTTTATTTGTCTTTCTGTCCAGAAAAAATGCCCGTTTATCTTGAACTGAAGTCGAGTTGTTTGCGATTGAAGAAGGTGGGGTCGCTTCGTTTCAGATTTAAAAATTAATGAGAAAATTGCTGCCAAATTCGATGACTTTCAAAGCCTTGTAAATTACAAATTACATTTTCTTTTTACTTCAATCACCACTTTTCCATAAAATTCACACAGAAATATGTTTTTAAATGGACTTGAAAGGTGTCAAGCCACAACAGAGAACACTTTTAAAACTGCCCAGCGGTCAGAAAACTGCCGGGGTTTATTCGATTTCATTATCTTGACAAGTCCCTGGTTTCACCATGATGTCTCAAATTGTGGCGTCGGTAGCCTAGTGGTTAGGCTCTCGGACTCGCAACCGTAAGGTGGTGGGTTCGAATCCTGTCTGGGACCTGACGTAGTGTCCTTGGGAAAGGTACTTTACACGAGTTTTCCTCACTTCACCTAGGTGGGAATGGGTACCCAGCTATAGACAGTGAAAGATCTTGTCAGTTTGTTAGTGTTTGAGCGCTTAATCAGCTGCTTGCACTGTATGTTTCCCGGGAAGCTGAGAATGTTTCTGAGTGTTCTACGGTCTGCTGGGGTAATAATATAGTGTAAAGCGCATAGAGCTTGCTTTCGAGTGGGGTTATGCGCTATACAAATGCTATCTATTATTATTATTATTATTATTATTATTATTATATTCAAGATCATACACAAGCACAAGTAAGCCATGCCCAGTAACAGATTTGCACATACACTTACATCACTGCCATTGTCAAAACTGTTGAAATAGATTGAAAAACACAATTTATCTGCTACACAATGTTCTAACGTTTATTGCAATAACACAATATCGCGTGTCGCATGCTAAAATCATTATACTGGTTTTATTTAGATAACATAATGCTGGCCCTAAGTCTTAAAAACAACAAAATGAACAATAATTCAAACTCACATAGACAGTCATTACTGGGAAATTTACACAAGCTAAGACCGAACTAAAGCCAAGTTCAGAGTATCAAGAATCGGTTTCATTACAAACAGATCTGATTCAGACGGAAGGCAAAACCAAAGCAAAACAAGTAGAAGTTACATAGATGTCATCTGTCTTTGAACTAGAAAAAGAGAAGTAAAAAAATCTCCTACTGTTTATACAAGTTTTTTTCTGTGACCTTTTGAAGATAGTTAATCATTTATTTTGATTGTTGAGCCTCTAATTTCTAAATAATTTCCCTTATTTTTATTTTTTTGGGGGGGGGGGGGGTGAGGGAGTTGTTTGTTGTTGTTTTTTCTATTTGGGTCTTTTTTTAAACTTGAAACTGGCAAAACAACGATTTCTCCTATTTTCTGAACTTGTCCCAAGAAAATGCTAGCTTATTTGTGGTGAGAGTGAAAAAAATAATGATTTCACCAGACTCCAGATTTGTACTAGCGTTGAATTTTAAGACAAAAGAAGGCTTTAAAATGTTCGACAAAAGCATTAAACTGAATTTTAAGAAAAAAAAGGCTTTAAAATGTTCGACAAAAGCATTAAACTAAATTGTGAAAAGGTAAAAGACCACAAAAAGCTTTGAAAAAAATCGATAGACACAAAACTGTGCAGTCTGACTCAAACTTAAAAGATTAAAAAGAGTTGAAGCGTTTAGAGAACACTACAAGTTGACACAACGTTTTCAGATGTCGACCCCACGTTGAAAACCTGCACATTGCTCCAGAAAAAGTCGATTTGGGTATCCAAAACCGATTTTTCGATTTTGGACTATTTTAGTAGACCAACATTTGCCTTATCGATTGGAAAACATCTATAAAGTGCTCACATATGCCATGTTTGCGAACATTTCGTTGAAATAGACCAGTATAAATTCGTTGTTTTTTTCAGTTTTCTCAAAACTATGATTTTCTTAGGGAAGTGGGTCACCTGTGCAGAGATATTTCTGAAATGTTCTTGTTACAGCTCCGTCTCACTTTGCATGACTGTTTCTAGATAATATGTTTGCAACGTACTAAAAGATAATTGTGATATTATAATACGTTTCCTGTCAGTGTAAAAAAGATTAACAGTATCACTCTGATTTGTGATCAATTTTTTGTCCGAGTATAGTATGTGACACTAAACGGCCAGTAAAAAGAAAAGTGTGCGACTTAGGAAAGTAACTCTTAAGTACGTTGCAGGTTGTATATACAGAAACACTGTGTTAAAATATCAAGGCTGTATCTATTCAATATTTTTCAGAATCCCTGCACTGAATTTGCGCGAATCTTCGTCTGTCGAACCCTTTGCATCTGAAGAATTCAGAAAATGGACATTGAAATCATATAGGGATAGCGTGTTTCTGTTTCTTGACCCATATCGGTTATTGGGAAGCCCAGTATACTTAATTTAGAGCTCAAACAAAAATTTTCGCTTCAGCTGTACCTAGTGTCCCTTAATCAACCTAAACCGTCAATTCCGTAATACGTGTTTCATCCGTATAGTTCGCTTCTCGTTGTTTGTCTTTATCCTCCTGATGAGCCGGACGCGCTCTCAGATAAGGATGAAAAATCTCGAAGGTTCCGTATGCAAAGTGTGCCCGTTAAAGATCCCTTGGTGGTCCTAAGATCGATAACAAAAGGCTTCGGCAGCCACCCGTACAAAATTCAAAAGAAATTCTTAACAAAACTGAAAATACTCAAATCTGTTAAAATAAAATGTAAAAAAACACATAGCTGTAGTTCCTTCAAAATTAAAAAGTAATGCCTGGCAAGACTGAAAGAACTCTGTTCGATAGAAGAAAAAAAGAAAGAAAAAGAAAAAATAAACCCCCCACAAAGTAGCTTCAAAATTGGAATATGGCTGTCTGAAAGCAAGTGGTCCTACTATTAAGTAGGAAAAACGGTCGCGTATGTAAAAATTAGATGCACTGCTTGAAGAAGAACTATCAGTTGACTACCCCTGAGATGTAACATGGGGGTGCAAAGAAGAAGATTCCTCAACTGACATTGTAACAGGTCAAAGAATAACTGAACAAAAATTGCACAAGGCAATTTTAGTTGCGCAACTGCTTTCTCGCCCAAATGTAAACAATGAAATAGATAAGCAGCACGCACAGGCAACTAGGGTTTTTGGAGACTGAAAAGTTTATGTTTTGTCACAACTTTTCGGCAACGCAACGGATGCTCAAATTGACTGTGTTACATACAAAACGGACATACAGCACCCACAGGCAACCAAACTGTGTCCGGACCTCAGTGTTACTGATAGTCTTTCCTTTGCCGAAATGCTGCATCTCCAGTTGGTGTTTCGATACGTAATTGGGGGTCCCACGAGACGCAAAAGTTCATTCAAACTGCCCGAGCTTATTCGATTATAGTCTGTAAAAAAAAACTTCGGAGGGTATGCTCTCAAATCATCCTGCAGTTTGACACAATGCCCTTTTTAAAAACCTCTGACTGGTCAAAGAGTGATCCCAAAAGCGCTTTTTCCTTTTCTTCTTTCTAAGTTCAATCACAAGAGCATAGACAACTACTGCGTCGTGGAAGTCCATGACGTCAAATGAGAAAGTCAATAATGATGATAGCCTACTGTTGCCTGGCTGTCGCTTAGCTCTGTGCGAGAAGTGTAAATTAATAAGGTGCCTGAAGACAGCAACTGTTGTGCAACTAAAATTGCCCTGTTCGCGCCAAGCCTTACCAACTCCCACAAGCCATTTACCTGCACAAAAACGCGTTTCTTCTATTTCGTTTTTAACTACCCCACCCCTCCCCCCCCCAAAAAAAAAAATTAGAAAAGACGTATCGTTTTATAGTTTTCTTTTTATCCTCCCTTTAGCCGGCTATTTATATTCCTTACGGTTTTGTGAATGTCTGCTTTCCATTTTTCAAAATTCTGTACAAATCGTTTGCTCTATCATTCTTATTTTCCTGAGTTACTTTGAGTGCTTAATTCTTCTTTTGCATTGGTAAATTATGTTCCATACTTTCGTCCTTGATAAGGAGGCCATTGTCCTGTAAACTGTATACCCACGTCGTGTTCATAAAACGCTTTCCGACTCTTTCGTTTGTACTGGAATCACCTGTAATAGCATAACTCGATACGAACGTCATTGTTGGCCTTGCCATCCGGGTGGATCAGGTTTTCATACCTGTCTCCATTACTATTGTCCTCTGTGTCAAAGTACATAAACTGCTGTGATACTGTCATCCCAGAAACACTTTGACATGTCCCTTTGTAACGGTACAAGTAGAAAGGATTCTCCGTGGGTAGAGAGATCGCGAATCCTGGGGCTGAATCAGATCTGCAACAGTAGGAAATACGATAATAACTGCTATCTGCAACAATCTCTGGAACATTTCCACTTGTTTGGGTAGCTCTATCGCCGTCTTCGTCATCGAACTGGATGTACCCGGAAGAAAAACCATAGGGACATGACCTAGAGTCGTGTTTGTTTATACAGTAGGTACCTCGGGGCCAATATGAAAAGACGTCGACATTTTCCTTTACACAGAAATGTTGGTTCATGAATAAGTCTGAATTCGAGCTTTCAAAAATGGGCTGGGCAAGGTTATTCGGAGTCGACACACTATTGAGATTGGAGCTATTTGACGACTCTGTGTGCATTTTTAATTGACCAGTTCGCCAAGAGTCGATGCCATTGTTCGGGCAACCTGTATTTGGAGAAAGAAGTCCGTAAAGCCCTTTTGGCCACGTCCTACTTCGCTGAGAGGCCTCCATTCGGAGGACCCGATTTTCCAAGTCATCGATGGCACTCTCGAGTTGATTTACTGTGTTGGTACAGTTGTCTCTCTGCTCAGTGATCTCATGCTGGAGTTCGGCCTGCTCTCTCAGCAGGAGATGCAAAACTTGCGTTGCGTTGACTGTGTCTTCTACCATGAGTTGGATAGGAGTATCTCGAATGACGGCAATAGAGTCAGAGTCGAAACCCATAACTTCGCATTTATACCTGCCTAACGTATTCATCTCTGCTGTAGGCCAGGATATTTCCAGAAAACTGTTCCATTCTGATCCGACATGACCCCTGACCTTCAGACCGGTGTTGGAAGTTGGGGCGTCGGGAGATGTGTTCGAACTTCTGCAACCAACTCCCAGTGACTCCCAGCGTCATTTTTTAGGATCCGGATCCTGGAGATTTGAGAAAAGTCATAGTATCCAGAAGTATATTTGCAGGTCAAGGCTGGATCAGTCGTGACGTCCAATACGACGTGCGGGTGCGAGGTCATCAGGTACCATCTTGCGTCACTTCCGCCAATCACAGCCAGGAGGAGAACTAGCGCTATCTGCAATGACAACAAAACACAAAGTTAGGATTCAATCAAATTTTCTGCTATTTATGCACAAGTTCCAACAACAATAAGATAGTTTGTAGATCACATACACGCACACACGCACACACGCACACACGCACACACGTACACATGCACACACGCACACACACACAGCACGTGCACGTACACACAGATGCACACAGGCACACATGACAATGTATATGGTAGTGTTAATTGGGACAGAGTGACGCTGTTACAGCTAACGCGGCGTTAATTGCGACAGAGTGAACACGGAGCTCTTTTACGTTGATGATTAGAATTAGAATCTAACATCATCTAGATCTACCATTTCCGCTTCGCTTCCCAGCGTATTGGTCCAAGGCTTTCTGGAGCAGGCATTCAAATCTTTGGACGAATTTGACAAAGCTTTTGTTAAATTTAAAGATGAAAATTTTGTCGCCTTTAGGAACAAATCATCTGAAACGGGAGAAAAGCCGAACTTAAAGTGTGTGGCAAAAATCCACAAAGACTTTCTGTATAGTAGAGTACGTTGACTTTATCTGCACACATTATAGACAGCCCAAATATTGAGGCAACATATTACAATAAAACATCAGCAGCATACAACAGCAACAAAAATCACTAGGGGCCAGAGGCAACCTCAGCAACAAGAACAACACGAAAAGAGCTGCAACTGTCTCTGTTTTTGTTAGTTTTGTGTGTGTGTGTGTGTGTGTGTGTGTGTGTGTGTGTGTGTGTGTGTGTGT
>NW_004797977.1:206769-210373 GCF_000002075.1 Aplysia californica
TGCATGACGAAGAACAATCAGTTGACTTCCCATGAGATGTAGCATGGGGGTGCAAAGAAGAAGATTTCTCAACTGACATTGTAACAGGTCAAAGGATAACTGAACAAAAATATTCGCAAAACGTAGTATCTGAGTAGGTGCAATTCTTTAATCAAAATTCAATTTTAAAAAAAATATTTTAAGACAACCATTTATTTTAGGCCGTTTTGTCCGTTGATTATATTATAGCTGAAATAGCTGAAACGTGTTGGTTAATCATTCCCACCCCACCCCGAGAAATAAAACGAAAGCAAATCGACCGACGTAAGAGCAAACAACATCTTTTTTAAAAAAAACATACCCCAAAAGTGACACTGGATGAGATTTCTATGAATCTGGCTTCTTAATTGTAATTTTAACCTGCGAGCAATCAGTTACATGTAAGTTTAGTTAGCCTAGGCGCGCACAGGACAACTTTAGCTGCGCAACTGTTTTCTCCCCCAAATGTAAACATTCAAATAGATTAGCAGCGCGCACTGGTAGAGTTTTGGAGACTGAAAAGTTCGTTTTTTGTCACAACTTTTCGGCAACGCAACTGTTGCTCAAATTGATTGTGTTACTTACAAAACAGACATACAGCACGCACAGGCAACCAAACTGTCTCCGGACCTCAGTGTTACTGATAGTCTTTCCTCTGTTGAAATGCTGCTCCTCCAGTTATTGGTATTTAGATACGTAATTGAGGGTCCCACGAGACGTAAAAGTCTATGAAAACTGTCCGAGCTCATGCGATAATAGTTGGGGGGGGGGGGGTTATCTTGGGAGGGTATGCTCTCAAATCTTCTTGCAGTTTGACAAAATGCCCTTTTTAAAAACCTCTGACTGGTCAAAGAGTGAACCCAAAATCGCTTTTTCCTTTTCTTCTTTCTAAGTGCATTCACAAATCGTGGAAGTCCATGGCGTCAAATGAGGAAGTCAGTAATGATGATAGCCTACAGTAACTGTTGCCTGGCTGTCGCTAAGCTCTTTGCGCGCGGTGTTTAAAATAAGTTGCCTGGAGACAGCAACTGTTGCGGAACTAAAATTGCCCTGTGCACGGCAATCCTTACCAACTCCCACAAGCCATATGCTCGCCCAAAAACGCGTTTCTTCTACTTCATTTAACCCCCCCCCCCCCCCCCGAAAAAAAAATTTAAAAAAGAAAAAGCTTATCGTTTAATACTTTTCTTTTTATCCTCCTTTTAGCCGGCTATTTATATTCCTAACGGTTTTGAGAATGTCTGCTTTCCTTTTTTTTTTTATTCTGTACAAATTGTTTGCTTTATCATTCTTATTTTTCTGAGTTACGTTGGGCGCTTAACTCTTCTTTTGTCTTCATAAATTATGTTTCCCAATTTCGTCCTTGATAAGGAGACCATTGTCTTGTAATGCTGTATACCCACGTCATGTTCATAAAACGCTTTCCGACTCTTTCGTTTGTACTGGAATCACCTGTAGTAACATAATTCGATACGAACATTATGGTCGGCCATGCCATCCGGGTGGATCAGGTTTTCATACTTGTCTTGATTACTACTGTCCTCTGTGTCAAAGTACATATACTGCTGTGATACTGTCATCCCTAAAACCCTTTGACATGTTCCTTTGTAACGGTACAAGTAGAAAGGATTCTCCGTGGGTAGAGAGATCGCGACTCCTGGGGCTGAGTCCGATCTGCAGCAGTAGTATATCTGATAATCACTACCACTTATAACAATCTCTGGAACATTTCCACTTGTTTGGGTAGCTCTATCGCTGTCTTCGTCATCGAAACGGATGTACCCGGAAGAAAAACCATTGGGACATGACCCAGAGTCGCGTTTGTTTATACAGTAGGTACCTCGGGGCCAATCTGAAAAGATTCCGACATTTTCCTTTACACAGAAATGTTGGTTCATGAATAAGTCTGAGTTGGAGCTTTCAAAGATGGGCTGGGCAAAGTTATTCGGAGTCGACACACTATTGAGATTGGTGCTATTTGACGACTCTGTGTGCATTTTTAATTGACCAGTTCGCCAAGAGTCAATGCCATTGTTCGGGCAACCTGTATTTGGAGAAAGAAGTCCGTAAAGCCCATTTGGCCACGTCCTACTTCGCTGAGAGGCCTCCATTCGGTAGACCCGATTTTCCAAGTCATCGATGGCACTCTCGAGTTGATTTACTGTGTTGGTACAGTTGTCTCTCTGCTCAGTGATCTCATGCTGGAGTTCGGCCTGCTCTCTCAGCAGGAGATGCAAAACTTGCGTTGCGTTGACTGTGTCTTCTACCATGAGTTGGATAGGAGTATCTCGAATGACGGCAATAGAGTCAGAGTCGAAACCCATAACTTCGCATTTATACCTGCCTAACGTATTCATCTCTGCTGTAGGCCAGGATATTTCCAGAAAACTGTTCCATTCTGATCCGACATGACCCCTGACCTTCAGACCGGTGTTGGAAGTTGGGGCGTCGGGAGATGTGTCTCGAACTTCTGCAACCAACTCCCAGTGACTCCCAGCGTCATTTTTTAGGATCCGGATCCTGGAGATTTGGGAAAAGTCATAGTATCCAGAAGTATATTTGCAGGTCAAGGCTGGATCAGTCGTGACGTCCAATACGACGTGCGGGTGCGAGGTCACCAGGTACCATCGTGCGTCACTTCCGCCAATCACAGCCAGGAGGAGAACTAGCGCTATCTGCAATGACAACAAAACACAAAGTTAGGATTCAATCAAATTTTCTGCTATTTATGCACAAGTTCCAACAACAATAAGATAGTTTGTAGATCACATACACGCACACACGCACACACGTACACATGCACACACGCACACACACACAGCACGTGCACGTACACACAGATGCACACAGGCACACATGACAATGTATATGGTAGTGTTAATTGGGACAGAGTGACGCTGTTACAACTAACGCGGCGTTAATTGCGACAGAGTGAACACGGAGCTCTTTTACGTTGATGATTAGAATTAGAATCTAACATCATCTAGATCTACCATTTCCGCTTCGCTTCCCAGCGTATTGGTCCAAGGCTTTCTGGAGCAGGCATTCAAATCTTAGGACGAATTTGACAAAGCTTTTGTTAAATTTAAAGATGAAAATTTTGTCGCCTTTAGGAACAAATCATCTGAAACGGGAGAAAAGCCGAACTTAAAGTGTGTGGCAAAAATCCACAAAGACTTTCTGTATAGTAGAGTACGTTGACTTTATCTGCACACATTATAGACAGCCCAAATATTGAGGCAACATATTACAATAAAACATCAGCAGCATACAAGGGCAACAAAAATCACTAGGGGCCAGAGGCAACCTCAGCAACAAGAACAACACGAAAAGAGCTGCAACTGTCTCTGTTTTTGTTAGTTTTGTGTGTGTGTGTGTGTGTGTGTGTGTGTGTGTGTGTGTGTGTGTGTGTGTGTATGTGTGTATGCGTGCGTGCATGCGCGTATAAGGCCACAAGCATGTGCGGTGTACGTTTGTGTGTGTGTGTGTGTGTGTGTGTGTGTGTGTGTGTGTGTACGTGTGTATGTGTATTTGTATGTGTGTGTGTGTGTGTGTGTTAGAGAGAGAGAGAGAGAGAGAGAGAGAG
>NW_004797977.1:210473-217989 GCF_000002075.1 Aplysia californica
CCCAACCAAAACATTGATCGGCCCAGAAAGAAAAACATGGCCGGTCTTATAACAGCTCGTGCATTCTTCCCCAGATGTTTACAGGAAATTCCATTATTTCCGGGGCTCGTTTCTCTGTTCTGACGCCCGTCTGTGTGTGTGTGTGTGTGTGTGTGTGTGTGTGTGTGTGTGTGTGAGTGCGCGCGTGTTTGTGTGTGCGTTTGTTTGTTTTTCTTTTTTCTTTTTTACTTCTCTTTTGTCAGACTCACTCTCTCGCAATTAAAGCTACCCATGAATATATATGTATGTATTTATGTAAGCCCTATGTATGCTCATATTTATATACTATAAATATACAATCGAACTTGTGTAAGACGGCCACCGATCGTCCAAATCAAAAGTGGCCAATTTAGACAGGTGGCCGTCTCAGGCAGGACTGATGAAATAAATGTAAAAAGCAAACGATTCCCTTTTGAAGTCCCAACCGAAGGTTGTTACAGCCTTATTGGGACTGACGATAGGCTTATCAAATGTATTTTATTTTGCTTATTTTTTAAAATTTATTTATTTATTTATTTTATTATTTATTTTTTTTATTTATTTATTTTGGGGGGTGGGGGTTAGGTCGAGAGGGAAAGAATGTTTTTGTTGTTGTTCTTGCTGGTTTTGCTTGTTTGTTGTTGTTTGTTTGTTTGTTTGTTTTTGTTGGGGGGTTTTTTTTTGGGGGGGGGTTAATTCTCTTTGTTTTGTGTTCTTTTTTTAGTTTGTTATTTGTTGTTTTTGTTTTCTTTTGTTTTGTTTTGTTGTTGTCAGTTGTTGTGATTGTTTGTTTTTTGGGGCTTTTTTCGTCTTTGTTCTTTGTTGGGTTTGTTTGTGGTTTTTTGTGGGGGGGGTTTTGGGGGGAGGGCTAAAGGGGAAAAGGGTTATTTTTTATTTTTTTTAACATTCCCTTTTGAGTTCCCAACTGAAGTTGGTTGCAGGCTCGGGACGTGGGTTACATTTCTACATTGATACCGCAATCAACAGCTGGATTTATCTGAATGTCTGAAACAATGTTTTTGTTTACACAGAGGACTGTTGTAATAAGTGTTAAAGTCTACACAGTGTATCAAATGACGAAGGCAGTGTGCAAGGGTAAAATAAAACGAAAAGTGTCAGACGAGGAAGGAAAGGTTTACTAAAGAGAGATGGATAGCTCGGAGAACGAGTAACGCTCACATCGCAAGTTCAGATTCATGTCTATTGTTAAAGACTGGGAAAACAGTGACGGGTCACCTCACTCACGATTTGTGTATGAGCTGTGGGTGGGGCTTATAGGTTACTAGCTGGACCCCCTTTCGATGAAAGGAACGATTGGTGCTTTAATATCAACTAAAAGTCATTGGCCTACTAAATATTTTTCACACTACTCGAATGGGGCAATAAAATATTCTCAAAACAAAATGCGCCTCGCAAAATATCATTTCCGGATTTTCTAAAATTACAGAGACAGAAGCGTCGGCCTGCAAAAGCGATCGGCGAAATAAAGAAATTTATCTTTTTGCAGCAAAACTGTCTCAAAACTGAAAAAAAACAAGGGCGTCATGCTCTGGAGAATATTTCAAAGAATCTTTTGGCGAAAACCGCATGTCGATCGATACAGCCATTAAAAAGCCTTTTGAATAGCAAAATTGGGCCACCACAAATAGATAATAGATGACGGACCACACGCTTCCGTCACCAGCAGATGAAAAATTATTGTTGCCGGGTGGTCAACTAACTGGGGTCAACAACAGTGGGTGTGACTTACCCAACATGATTGGGCATTGGATGAACTAACAAAAACGGCAGGGAATGGATTATTACGACTCGTCCACAGCGTCAGGGGCCAAAGCAAAGTTTATGACAAAGTGCTGGTCGAGCGATGTGAATGCCTGTCTCAGACAGGTAATTTCGATTTATCGCTGTTAAAATAAGGTGACCTCGGCGGTTTTGGACAGGTGCCCCTTTCACTAGATGAAACTATATAGGAAAAACGCAAGGGGTTGAGGGGGGGGGGGTGTGAGGAAAGTAAAAATCAGTTCATATAGCCGTACTATTCAGATGGCTGTCATAGCAGGCCCGACTGTATAATATATCCAAAATAATATGGGAGGGAAGAGCGTCTACAGAAACTCACATATTTTGTTTGTTTTTTATAATAACTCAATAACCGTAGCTAACAGGGGATTTGGGGGATCTCAGAGATGCACACTTTAAAAAAAAAGTATCAAAGCAATCCATTTTTTAGCAATATCGATATCATTTGATTGTTGATTATGGGCTTGGGACAAGAATATTATATCAATTTGAGATATGGCTGCATTAGATGCTGTAATTGTGCCCTCGTATTGCAACTTACTATTTTCTGAGTATTAGCCATTTTAGCTCACTTGTTGCACAATATTGGCTCAGTGACAGAAAAAAACAACACTACAACAAACATAATAAGTAATTTCAAAGAGTCTTCCTAACAAGAGGGGCCACTTCTCTCTTTGAGCCAATTAAAAAATGTCCTCAAAATTCGGTGGCGCCCTCTTCGCAAAAGCGCATCTTTTGCGAACAGAGTTATCCTACTTGAGTTTAAAAAATCAAAGTGAAACTAGCAAGTTTTTAAATAAATTTCGGAAGAACGCTTTTTAAAAAAATGGTTACGCTGACAAAAAACCTCTTCCGGAGGAAAGGGTGGTTGTTTTCTTCGTTTAATTTGACTTTAGAATGAAAGGCGAGAGATCATTAAATTAAAATTTTAAAAACCTAAAACTCCGCACTGAACGAACCCGAACTGCTGATGAACAGCAGTCGATCTGCGCACGCAAGGGGGTGCTATTCCTATTCTTCTTCTGGAAAAACGAAAGAGAGTTGCAAAACAGACTGCAGCGCCATCTGAAGCAAAGAGCGAACTTCCTGTGGACACTTTTTTGACTGAGAGGCCCATCTTGTTATTTACTATCTTTGGTAATTTCAATACATCGCGTAAAAAAGTAGGTTCTAATAAACCGGTTATATTTTTATACAACACGAACACACCTCAATCACTTTGCCGATTGACTGACCTGCGTGACTCTAATTTTATGGAAATATAAGAGGGTAATTTTTGTCAAGGACAATGTAACCGTTGCGTGGTATCGGAAACCAAATTATATCGATATTGTTTGAAAGTGCGTGGCTCTTATCGTGCTCGGCTTTGATACTATTTTTGTCAAAATCGAATGGCTCCTACGCTTTCCCATCTTTTTTTAATTGACATACTGTTTGTCACCGAGTGCTAGCCGTCCCTCCCCCCCCCCCCCCCCCACCACCCCCCTTTTTTCCAAAAAGATTTTTTTTAAAGGTATAACTTTAAAAAAAAGAATCTGTAAAGAAATTAAAATAATTAAAATTTAAAAATAACTAAAACTATTTTTTAAATATCATTTGATCCGATTTACAGCCACCAAAATGTTACTGGATATGCTAACAAAATTAGGGACCAAAAAAAATAATTCTAACGTCGTAGTGACTGGCGTCTGTGGTGAAGCAGTTACATTCTTTACTGTCTCTCGCAGGAGACCCAGTTCGATTCCCGAGTGGGGAGAAAAAATTAATATTAATTCTATCAGTCGTCTTTCTGCTGAGATAATATTGTATCCCTCTCTGCCCGGGTATGCCCTGAGAGGGCGGGTAGGAAGCTCGCCACATAAATGATCCAAGTTTGTGTTGATAGAACTGTAAAAAAAACATCTACATTTTGAAAAAAAACCCCACCAAAGTGGCATACGTGTTCTTACCGTACCACCCCTATCGAGATGACACAGTTTCTTTATTTGGTGTGTTCATTGGCTCAAAAGGAAAGAACAAAGTTGGACTGACCCTACTATTAACAAATAATTGCTGTATTCAGAAACATAGAAACTCGGTTGTTATCTTGCTGTTGAGTAACAGAACTGTCTTCAGTCGAAAGAAGCAGGCTTTTCTTGAACCTTATGCGATTCCGCGCGCTGAAAAAATAGTGGGGGGTTTTTATTTAAAAACCAGACAAACAACCAACAAACAAACAGACTCACACCATACCATGTTGTGCTCTAACGTACCTTAGACATCATCTTTGCTAAAACTTGGCCCTCAGCAGACGCAGAAAGCAATGCTGCAAGTGATTCTGAATAAATTTACATGTAATATATATATATAATTTTGCAGCGCTGCAGAGAGCTCCTAACCGGATATCGTTGAGGGCATTCCTAATAATAAAAAATACATGATTTAAGTCGTCTTATCTCTGACTCGACTGTCTTCCTTTACAACAAGTTCACTTGCATCATAGTGCTGTCAAGACAAGTGGCTCCCAACGCGGTAAAGGACTCTTAATTTGATAAAAACTGGGGAAAACCCACTGACTTGACACTTGGTGAGGATTCTGCAATGGGCAAGCAGACCACTTCAGACAGTGCCAGAGATATGCAAGGGAAATTATCATTTCTGAGACAGCATTGGGAAATTAGGCCCCCGTAAAATAATGAAGGTCAAGAAACTGGCATTTTTCTGCAGGTTGAGGAGTTTGTATTCAATGTTTGTTGGTTTTGTTTTGTTTGTTGTTTTTTGTGTGTTTTTTTTGCTCAACAACTTTCATGCCGATTAAAGAACACATTTCTATGTCGATTTTACTGGAAAAAACATTGATTAAAGGCATAAAAGATAATACCGATTTAAAAAGCAGATAACTCTATGCTTGTATCCGAGATTAGTGGATTATGTCTTTCTTCAAAAGCAAGGCAAATGAACAGGCTTTAAGGTGATACTAAAAACTCCATACGCCCCCTAATTGACGAGCACCTGATTTCACCGCGTCGTGACACATTTTTATTAGGTTAAAAAATCTACTGTAACGTGTGCGTCCGTTAGGTCTCTTCATCTGCCAGTGAGGTGATAGTAGGGATTTTTAGGGGGGGGGGGGAGAGCAGGTGTTGTTATCTGTGAAGACAATTCATTTCGGAGAACAAAGAGAACTTTAAGGACTCCAAAAAACGAAAAAACCTTCTATGTATGTGCTAGAAATGTCTTTATTGTAAACCAAACTAATAAATTTCAAATAATGATATAAATAAATAGCATTTGTATAGCACATATCTCCGCTCAACAGCAGGCTCTATGCGCTTTACACTATATTATTACTCAGGCAGACCATAGAACACTCAGAAACATTCTCAGCTTCCCGGGAAGCATACAGTGCAGGCAGCTGATTAAGCGCTCAAACACTGACAAACTCACCTAGGTGAAGGGAGGAAAATTCGTGTAAAGTGCCTTTCCCAAGGGCACAACGTCGGCCCCCTGACGGGATTCGAACCCACGACCTTACGGTTGCGAGTCTGAGAGCCCTTCAAATGCTGTATAAATACCGATGCTTACATCTCTGAGTATGACAATGTGAGAAAGCTGAGACCAGTTTCAGAAATGCTTTTAGCTGTTTTTGTAGTTATAAAACTTTCCTCTGTAAACTTTCTTTCCGCACAATGGCATTTTAATGAGTCTAGATTAATTTTTTTTCGTTCGTGTACTCAAGTGATAAGACTCACTTGTTTCAGATTACGGCATAATACTTTCAAAAATGCTGACCTCCTTAATTTCGAAAGAACAATATTATGTAGCATGTTTTTTGACACTCCCTGGTCCCTGATAATAGATTGTTTTCTTAACTGAAAGAAGACCGAGTATTTTTCCGAGAATGCTGGTTTATCTTCCCCACTTGACCAAAGCGTTGTTGTAGTCTGGATTTACCGATATCTCATTGGTCGAAAACGTTTCAGCAACAGCCACTGAAACACAAAGAAAATTAGAATAGTGCTTCTATCTGAATGATTAGATTCTGGGCACTTCCGTTTTTTTCTGTGCGCTCTCTTGATAGATTGAAAAGAATAAAGTGTGTGTGTGTGTGTGTGTGTGTGTGTGTGTGTGTGTGTTGGTGTGTGGAAGGGGGGGGGGCACCAAGTCACCCAAGGTTATTTTGACGTCGTAGATAGCATCAAAGATCGTGTACAGGTAGAGAATCTTTGATAGCATTGTGACGTAGCGGGTATGCCTGCTCGTTTAAATTTTCAGCACTTAAAATTGTAACGATATTTACGCTAAATCCAAAATAAAAGCATCAGCTGAGGAAAGAGCTAGAATAAATATTTGTGGGAGGAAACATGACTCCGTCCCAGACTCTGAGTGCCCACTTTGAGTGTTGGTGACATCAGTCTACACTAGCTTGTCGCTGTGCAGTTGAAAGCACAGGGCCTTCGTAGGGTCTTCTAGTGGAGGTTTTAAGGCGCTCGCAACTGCATAAAATCATATGAGCGCCAAGGGATGGATGTCAACAGAGAAGTCCTCACAGGGAATCAGACTTACTCTGTTCACCTCTCTAGCTTCAACAGCACAAAGTCTGATTCGACTATCAAGGCACCCCGGAAATAGTGGAACACAAGAGTGTGACAAACATACAAAAGAAATAGAGGAAAAAATTACAATAGTAAGGATTACGAAAGAAAAAAGCAGCAGTTCCCAGTAGTAGATCAGGCACAGTTATGAGCGTGACATTGATGAATCAGCTCATTTACAATTGTACTGTGCATGAATGAGAAATGTCCCCCCTTTGGGAAAGGCCTAAAGACACTTCAGTCAGTGGCACCGTCCCAGGGGGGTTTCGTAGGGTCTGCAGTATGTAAAAATTTGTTGCGCCGAATGATGACTCCACTTACTGTTCCACTAGTTCCCAGATGATCTCTGCCTTGACGGTGGCTGGAAGTAAACGGTCTCTCGGGTGGCAATAAATACGAAAATGTCGATTTTGTTGTGCGGTTGTAGGCCTTGGTTACCCCACCCTTGGCTGGTCGGCGACACTTCTAGTTGTCTGGAATTGTTCTTGCAGCCTTCCAGTGGATCGTTGATCATGTCTTTGACTTGCACAGGCGATGAACATCGGAATGGCACTGTTTAAAATAGTTAGAAATATCTCCTTTTTTACCCCTTCCACTTAACACTCGGCTCATGTTTACCAGCAGAGCTGCTGTGCCCATTCCAATTCACTATTCGACATTCGTGGTTTTGTGCTGTTCACAGCTATTCAAAACATGGCAGAGCAAATTCTGTGTGATTTTTTTTTCATAATGGATTTATTCTAACTTCACTCAACATGTGTTAAAATTAAATCATGATAAATATCTAAAAATACAGAGGCAAATTCAACATTACGTTCAAGTTGATAATTGCGGTACAGAGTGATATACGGTCATTTGATTATACTGGAAGGTTGTGATTTGTCAATTGGCATTTGCACCAAATATACGACAGGTTGTCCAACTGTTCAAGTGAGCAAGTGAGTGCTTGCAGGTGTTTGTGTGGCTTTGTGTATTTGTGTAAGTGTGTGTATGTGTGTGTGTGTGTGTGTGTGTGTGTGTGTGTGTATGTGTGTGTGTGTGTTTGTATGAAAGTGTGTTTGTGAAAGTGTGCGTATGTGTGTGTAAGTGTGTGTATGTGTGTGTGTGTGTGTGTGTGTGTGTGT
>NW_004797977.1:218323-228323 GCF_000002075.1 Aplysia californica
CAAAACACATCTAGCCAGCATCTGCACAATATTGGCTTGTTAAACGTAAGAAATGCTTCCAAACGTTAGCATTGAAATTATACCAATAATATTGGACAAGACATTGGGGATTTAGACACAGGGTACGTGATTTGGGAGCATGAGGTCGTTCTCCTTGAGGCGAGGGGATACAATATTATGTGTAAATTGTGCCTTACTCAACTTTTGTTCGAGGATCCTGTGTCAGAATCTCCGCAAGTTTAATAGGACGCGATAAGTATAATATTGGGGTAAATGATTAGGGAGTAGAATGCTGCATTTTTAAAGTTCATAATCTGTTTGCCAACTTGCTACTACAACCTGCTTATGAATACCCCGACATAACTGCCACTATACTGTCTTCCCCCTTAACTCCTCTTGACACTTGTCTTGGCCCGATAGATTAGACTAACACTAACAGTGTCACCTTAGCAGAGACTGTGCCCACCTTTTCGGAACTTCACAGCGACATAAAAGATGGTTCCAGTAGAGAACGGGATAGAGGGTGCCCACATCCCTCGTGACTCATTGGACCAGGAGAAGATAGAACTAATGCTAACATTACTTTAACTCAATCCCACATCATCACTCATCATCATCATTATTTCTAAAATCATGGTTGCTTGCAGATCAATGACTTAGATCTATTCTATCATAATCTCGGAAACTCTATAATAATATGTAACAGTTACTTGTCATACTAAGTACGCACGTAATACACTATTCAACTCTATTATACGCACTATTTTCTACTAATTAGATGGCGTCAATCTCATATTTTCTTCCAATTCATCTCGTGTCTATTTCGGAAATATTTATAGATTTGGGCTCGTAAAATTGTAATATTATGTCCCCAGAATGTTCAGAGATAACCTCCATTACAACAAACCTAATCAGAATTAAGAGCAACTAATTTCAACATGAAACGGACGACGGCGTGAATTAAGACAATAAGGTATTTCAATGGTATCATAGAGTGTTTTAAATCAGAGAACAAATTATCATCGTGTCAACAGCTGTGGTGGCTGTGTGCATAAAAGAGAGACTGAGGACTTTAGAGCCACTGTACATCGCCTTGGTACATCTAGTCATCACGTAGGTATCAGCTCACGTCTAAGGAAAAGGGTGAGCACACGATGCCACTCGTCCTTGTCTAAAGTCCAGCGGCCTCATCTTTCGACGTCGAGACTCGTTGAAAAGTGTTCGTTCTCAACTTGACTTATCTTGGCCTTTCTGACGTAAGACAAGTCTCATTGTTTGCACTTCGTACTCGTAAGGGTGTGATCATGTTTAAATATATATATCATACGATCGTCAATGGACAAAAAAGCAGAACGCAGTAAATCGCTCTCCTATACCAAATGAGATGAACAGCTGTATCTTGTCAAACAAGAACACACTCAAAAGATTTGTTTGTGAACTCATCTAGAAAAGAAAGATTAGCCGTGCTTCTCTTTCTTGTCCGCTTTCACTCGTGAAGTAGCTCTTTGCTTGATTTTACCCTCACAGTAGTTTGGCAAAGTTTGTGAATTGATAGAGCTATTGTTTTTATTTCTGTATTTCTTCTCCTAGCCCCGAGACAAGCTGACAACACCATGAGGCTCTCGTTTCTCCCGTCCCTTCTACTGGTTCTTTTCCTCGTCTTTCACGGGCACGTCGGGAAGACATCGGGATGCGATCGCCGGGACTCAGGTGATTGGCCACCTCGCAATAGGAAACCGCCCACACGTCCGTGGCGGGGACTGCTTCCAAATGCTGACAGTCGGGAATTCTCCGTGCTGCCATCTGAATCGCTGCTTCAAGAAGACAAAAAGATCGAGAATGGATTTTTTTTAAAGTCTGGCGATGGAAAACTCACGTGGCTGCCTGGCAATGGAAAAGGGTAAGATATAATAATAATTAGATAGTATGCTTTTGCAACATACCGCAAAGGGGAGAGATTGAAGAACGAAATAATCCTGACATATCCAAAGAGCAATAATAAAGTGTATATTATATTATTGTTGTATATTTGAAACATTCAAAATTATTCAGGAGATAAATGAAAATCCAAAATAAACAACCACGCCCCCCCCCCTATCACATTCGCCCCCAACCAAAGAAAAAAATAATAAACATGATAAGAAGCAATCACAAATTATAAGGTCGAGGCAACATTCATTAAAAAACGGAGTAAAGACAACAAGCACAGAGGACACATGCAATATCTGTAGTACGACGACCCAAAACCACAAGAGTTCCAGCAAAGCATCACGTATTTTTTAGAAACAGAGGCAGACTGTGTGAACAAAAGTTTTGAGTGGACACAATTTAACTTATACTTGAGCCTACTGAGCCGTACTGGTGCACATCTGTCTGATCAGTTTGTATGTATGTATGTAGTATAGGGTTTTACGGCGCTCGCAACTGCTAAGGTCATATGAGCGCGCGAAACACAAGTTGTTCACCTTCGCAAAAGTTCACTCCACGACTGGTTAACTAATTGACTTTAAAATGCTAAAAAGTTAACATATTTAAATTCAGTGTAAATATATTTGTGATTTAAAACAACTCTTTTAAGTAACAATAAAAATTTATAAATAGTATGTTTTCATTTTACAACTTGTCATAAAGGCCAGGATCAGTTTGGTTTTGCCCATTGTATACAAATATACACATGTACTTTAGTTTGGAAAAATGTCCCCTAGTTTACCTTGGGGAAGTTATTAAATATTTTGTTTTTATTGTTGTCCATTTTCATTATTATACGTTATCTCTCTTTCAGTCCCATTACATTTTGTTTACCTTCTATAAGCCCTGGTGAGATTGCTGTAATTTTCATTTTATTCAGTTCTTCAGCCATTTTAGTTATATCTCTGTTTTGTTGGGTTTAGTTGACAGAGTCTGGGTTTTTTTCCAGTTTATCCAGTTTACTTTACTGTACTGAACTTAACACGTGCTCATTGCGATTAAAAGCACTGAACGTTGTCATCAAAATTGATGATTTTAGACCTTTGTGGTACTTTAGAGTTTTCACTGTGCTGTTAAACAATCCAATACAAAACCTGTTCATGCAGTGTAAAAATATGTAATTAGAGATATAAAAGGGGGCAGGGGCACCTTACAACTAACTTTATGGGAAATATCGCAATAAAAGGCGCACAACTTTGTTGAATACCCAAGTAAAGAAAGAAGTTATACTTATGATACTTGGACATTCGCATGTCTTCACCCCACCCACCCCCACCCCCCCCCCCCCCCTCTTTTTACGATAAGACATAATATTATGTATAAAATTCATTCAGAGAGAATAAAATAATGTCAGGATTTCGAACATAATTCCCATCTCCAAGTCAATTGAATTGAGATCTGGAATAATCCAACAACACACATTTTAAGGTCAACGTTTCCTGGACAAGATGGAATAACGAGTTGTCCGTATATCGCTGCTATTATCGGCACTCATCCTGTATTGTCCATTTCATCCTTCTATTTCATCAACGTCTTCTGTTACTGACATTCAACTTTTCCTGGTCAAGAAATGAATTATCAGCGTTGATATGTCGTGTTTATTATCTGCACTCAAATCTCAGTGTCCAATGTTGCCCTCTTATATTCTATCATCAACGTTTTCTGATATTGACCACCAACTTTTACTAGTCAGGAATTGGTTATCAGTGTTGAGTTATCGTGTTCATTATCTGCACTCATCTCGCAGTATCCATTTTCACCCTCTGATTTCATCACTGTCTTCTGATACAGACCATCAACTTTTCCTGGACAGGAATAAATCACCAGTGTCGGGATTGGGGGGGGGGGGGGGGGCTGAAGACACGACCGGAGTCCCCAAAGATCAGCAAGCTGCCTGACCTACCACTGCCTCCACCACCACCTCTACGACCACCTTCTAAAGAGAGGGACACGCCATTTGGGTTTTATTTAGACAATGATTCGATTGGAGATAACCTGGAGAAAAAATCAAACACGATGTCTTCCACTATGTCAATATACACATTGAGAAAACGCTTAATTTATGCAAGATTTTGTATTGTTGACTTGTCAATAAAACAACACAAAGCATTTATACGTTTTGTGGTTGTTGTTTTTTTGCTGCTTGTGTGGTTGATATTCTTGTTACTATTGTTCATACCAATGTTGCTGTTGTTATTGTTGTTGTTATTGTTGTCGTTGTTGTTGTTGTTGTTGTTGTTGTTGTTGTTGTTGTTGTTGTTGTTGTTGTTGTTGTTTGCCTACTCATTCCGACACTTATTACACATGAAGTTGTGGAGATTCCGACATAGGGTCTTCGAATCCAAGTCTAGGGGGAAGAGTTTAAGACAAGAGAGAGCAAGAGACTCATTTTGTTCCTAATGATTTATTTAAAGCAAATTTTGCAATGAGGTATGGTTGGGAATGACGTTTATGTTTATGATATTGCTTGGTTAGTAATGGAGACTGATCAAGGATTATGATTCGCTTCTATTTGACTAGTGCGCTGGTTCAAAATTCAGCTAAGAGTTACATTTTAAAAAATTATGATAGAGATTAGGGGACAGTATCACTGTTGGTTAGAATTTGGGATTCGAAGCTAGAGATTGTGGTAAGGGTTTGTTAACACGTTAGTGTAGCTTAGAGTTATCCACGAACCAAGCCCAACTACGCCCCTACATGATCAGCCACAACGGAGTAAGAACGTTACAGGACCCACGGGTTGGTTCAAAACCTTCAGCTGGGGTGTCACAAGGTTGCGTTCTATCACCTGTTTTATTTAATTAAATGGAATTACCAAAGATGTTTTAAAAAAAACAACTAAACTTCTTGAATGAATTACTAAAAGCTGGTTATCAAAGCCTGAAAATAAGGATAAGCAAACCCTTCATTACCACATCACCAAATTACCAAATTCAATGAAGACTACGGAGACAATATAACATAACGATCAGCACCAGCAAAACAATCACAATAAAAAAGTAGGCAGAAAATCCAAGGATTCCTCTCATCATACAAAACAACAGTACCAGGCTCAAGCAGTTCCCAGAGTCCAAGTATATTGGACAGTTATTTACAGTGGATAAAAGATTTAATAGAATAGGTCAAAGAAGACAAGTACAATAGAAGTGTATCTATCCACAGAGAAAGGACGACTATTAAATAGGAACATATAAACGATCGTATAAAAAGCAAATTATATCACTACATGTATCAGATTACTCCACTGCAGATAGATCCAAACAACTCCATGTAGTCAAAAGCTTGGATTGGGGCGAAACGTTGAACAATGTTTTAAGTACACTTAACTTACGCCAGAGATATTCAAGTATCATTGTATTATTGTTTCTAACAAACTACAATAAACTATAGAGAAATGCCAAAATGATCAGCACTGTCTTTCTCCCAACAATATCCCACCATTGCCATGCACGAACCATGGTCAAGACTTAAGAAGAAAAAGAATAACAGTTATGTGAAATAAGATGTCTAGGGAAAACAGAGAACAAGATAGGGCAAAACACCCCCCTCCTTTAAAAAATAAATAAAATAAGATAAAAATAAAACCTAACACATTGATCAGAGAAATTAGTATTAGTTTTAGTAAGAGTTTTACGGCACTTGCAACACAATAGGGTCATATAAGTGCCAAAGAATAGATGTGTTCCAAGAGAGTAACATTCACAAGCAAGAAGGAGAGATAAGGGCGATAGATGTTTGATAAGAAAGAAGAAGTTAACAGCATAAAAGCACCCGCCAACCACCCACTATCATAGGAAAGGTCGGAACAAATGACGTCATTCATCACATTTAACATCAACGAAGCAAGTGGTTTGGTCATCTAATGCGACAACCAACATACCACGTAGCACAACGGTCCTACACCCCTAGAATCAATGGGAAATCAGGTAGTGGTGACCAAGAGAGACCTGGGCAAAATATGAAGGTAGGGAAAAACCTTCCAGAAGGTAGCAGAAACACGTTTCTTTCTTCCCGCGACGCCCAAGGGTTTATAAGTCGTGGAGAGGATAAAACGTGAAAGTAAACTAAGTTTCTTTTTCTTTAGGAAACGAGACCGAGTTGGGGGGGGGGGGGGAGGATGAGAAGAGGCACGGGCCTCAAGTGGAGGGTTCCAAGGTGTGACTGGAGAGGGGGGTAAAATAAGGGGTGAGGTTTCATACCACTTGATTGGTTAACACTTCTGTAATTGACGGTATTTCGCATAATTATTTGTCATCATTTCTCGAGTGTCTCATTTTTATCGTATTCAATCTTCACATAATAATACGAGAATACCTGGTCCTGTGCAATCACTCGGACAACACGTATAAAAGTAGTTTCGACGATGTGTTTTCTGGTAAAAGAAAACGATCCAGACACATCAGAAGGCACGATGTTTAGGACTGGTCTGACATGGACATTCACGTCTTTGTTAGGTTCGTCTCGGAAGAAAAAAACGAGATAGTACACAACATAATTAATTCTAGGCGATCAATTAAGGAAAAAGGCTTTTAATGTGCACTGTTGATTCCTTTTAAGCACTACTTTGAGATTTCCAAGCTCAAATCAACCCCACTCCATTATTATAAGGCAATATTTTCAAAGTACACTTAAAGGGTACGTCTCTATAGGACTAAAGGTCAGTTATTTCATTGCTTAAGGAGGCCAAAAGTCGATGTAGCAGTGATGTCCTTTGATTTACAGTTAGTTTCATGCCTTCATTATCGTCCCTCACAACCTCACACACCAACAACCCTTTTTAAGTTTCTTATACTATTTACTTTCAAAAGCTACAATCATACATTTTATTGTGTGTGTGTTTGTGTGTGCGCGCGTGTGTGTGTGTGTGTGTGTGTGTGTGTGTGTGTGTGTGTGTGTGTGTGTGTGTGTGTGTGTGTGTGCGTGCGTGTGTGTGTGTGTGAGAGAGAGATAGGGAGAGAGAGAGTGTGTATGTGTGTGTGTGTATGTGTGTGTGTGTGTGTGTGTGTGTACGTGTGTGTGTATTTGTGTGATTATGAAAGACACTGGGAAGGAGACAAATTTCGAAATAGAGTAAAGGAGATAAATTCATGTTAGGAGAGAGAGAGAGAGAGAGAGAGAGAGAGAGAGAGAGAGAGAGAGAGAGAGAGAGAGAGAGAGAGAGAGAGAGAGAGAGACTGAACGAAAAAGGGGAGAGAGAGCGTGTGTTTTAGGAACGACACCGGGTTAAAATACATATAGTTTTGAAAGATTAAATGAATAATGACTCGACTATATACCAAATTTCAGTTCGGTTAGTGTCTATTTCTGTAATGTTTATGGATTTGGAACCTTTAAACTATATTATTGTTCGCTGAAAATAGTAAAAAGGTACCTTCCATTATGGAAAAACAGCTAATCAGAGACTAGGAGCATTTAATTTTAACATGACAGAGGCAACGGTGTGAATTAAAACAATACAGACATTTCATTGTTATCTATGATCGGTTTGTAAGAAAACTAATTATCAGGGTGCAAACAGCTGTCGTGAGTGCGTGTATAAATGAGAGACTGAGGACTAAGAGCCAATGTACACCGCCTTGGTACATCTAGTCAACACGTAGGTATCAGCTCAAGTCTAAGAAAAGGGTGTGCACACAATGCCACTTGCCCAAGTCGAAAGTCCAGCTGCCTCATCTTTCGACGTCGAAACTCGTTGAAGACGGTTCGTTCACAATGAGATCTCCCAGTTGTGTGACGCTTCTTGTCTTTATGACGTAAGACAAGGCTCATTGTTTGCACATTGTAAGGGTGTGGTCATGTTAAACACTGCCATACGACGGACGTTGAAGTAGAACACAGTTAATCGCTCTCCTATACCAAGCGAGATCAACAACTATCTCTTGTCAACCAAGGACACACACGAAAGCTTTTGCTGAACTTAATCTAGATGAGCGATAAGCCGTGCTTCTCTTTCTCTTGTCATTCGTGAAGTAGCTCTTTTCTTGATTTTACCCACACAGAGGTTTGGCATAGTCTGTGAATTGATTAGACCTTTTGTTGTATTTTTTCTATATTTCTTCTCCTAGCCCCGAGACAAGCTGACAACGCCATGAGGCTCTCGTTTCTCCCGTCCCTTCTGCTGGTTCTTTTCCTTGTCCTTCTCGGACACGTCGGGAGGACGTTAGGATGTTCACGGCATAAAAAACATTAATGGCCATTTCACCATGAGACGGCACGGCGATCACGCTTGTGGAGAGAACTGCTTCCACATGATGACAATGGAGAATAGTCCATGCTGCCATCTGAATCACTGTTTCCAAAAAACCAAAACTTCGAGACAGGAATCTTTTTACAACCTGAAGAGCGCAAATTGAAGGGGCTGCATGACAATGGAAAGAGGGTAAGCTATGATTAGATAATACTATGCTTTTGCAACAGACGGAAAAAGTCAGAGGTTGAAGAAAGAAAAAATCCTGACAGGTCAAAGGTGAATGATAAAGTATAGGTAGTTCTGTATTTGAAACATTCAAAATTCTTCTGAGAAGCCCCCACCCCCTTCTTCATTATATTTCATGTATATATCCCGATCATCGTGTTTTCGCCTTGTACTACCCATTCATGCAGAACACCAATTTAAAGCTAAATAAATTCTGTCTCATCTGGCACATTAATAATTCTTCTATGTTAAGAGACATCCGAGATACGATCACTCAGAATCGGCCTTTAAAAAGCAGGCATAGCTGTGCAAAATCAAAGAAATGGAAAATTGTCTTATCGCGTGTATTGGGGAACATAGAAACACAAAGATCCACATAAGTGGCTTTAATAATGTCCTTTGACATAGGGGAAGACATCGTATCGGGGAGCATGAATATAATACGATAAAATGTAAATTAAAAAGTGAACCATGATGAGAAACAATCACTATTAATTATACGATTAAGCAGACGTACATTAAGAAACGGACTAAAGACATCATCTGTCGAGGAAGAATTAATTATCTTTAGTACGTCACAAAACCACAAGAGTTCCATCAAAGCTGCCTGTAGTTCTTTGAAACAGACGCACACTGTGATTATAGAGGTTTTGAGTTGACACAGTTTTACTTGCATGAAGTTCGACACTATTGAACTGTCGATGACATGAGCTTGGTTTGCATCAGTTGGGTCAGTTTGGTTTTGCTCAATGTAGTATATAATTAACCTACTTGAATTTAGAACAACGTCTTTTAGGTTACACGCGCCGTGGGGTAGTTATTATATATTTTGTTATTATTTTAGTCCAGTTTCATTAGTAAAGTTTATCTCTGTTTCAGTCCCATTACATAATTTTGTTTCGCTTCTACAAGCCCCGATGAAATTGTTTGAATTTACCTTTTATTCAGATTTTTTAATAGCTATTTTTAGTTTGTTTTGTCACTCTTTTGTTTGGTTTAATTGAGATAGTCTGGGTTTTTTTAAATCATACTCACCAGTTCACTTTACAGTAATGAAATTAACGTGCTCATTGTCACTAAAAGCACTGAACTTTATTAAATATTATCAAAATTGTTTATTTTAAACATCTGTGGCACCTTGGATTATTCCCCTTTTCAAGCAGGGTAAAATGTCATTAGAGATATAAAAGAGGGGAGGGCATCTTACAACTAATTTTAGTGGGAAAATCGCAGTAACAATAAGTGAGTGAAGGACGAAGTTATAATAATGACACTTGGACATACACATGTCTCCACCCCCTCCCAACCAAACCCTTTTACAATAAGACACATTATATGTAAAATTAAATCAATTGGAATAAGATCATGCCAGGATTCCGAACATAATGTCCATCTCCAATAAAGCCAAGTCCATTGAATTAAGATCTGGAATAATCCAACAACACACATTTTAAGGTCAACGTTTCCGGGACAAGATAGAATCACGAGTTGTCCGTATGTCGTTGCTATAATCGACACTCATCTTGCATCGTCCATGTCACCCTCTATTTCATCAACGTTTTCTGTTACTGACCATCAACTTTTCCTGGTCAAGAAATGAAATACCAGAGTTGATGT
>NW_004797977.1:233323-249666 GCF_000002075.1 Aplysia californica
AAAATAAGGGAGAAAATGGCAGCCAAAGTTTGACAATTCCAAGAGTCCTTGAAATTACATATTTTGCACCTTTAACAAACGGTTTTCTGTGAAATTCACATAAAAATGTAGTGTTATATGGACACGAAAGATGTTGAGTCAAAAGTAAAAAATTCGATAAAAATTGCTAAACTGTTGGAAACGTGCCTGTTTCTTCAATTTCATTATTTTGACGAGCGCCTTATTTCATCAAGATGTCCCACAAATGGTGGCACGCCGAGCATACTAATGAAGGCAAAAAGACCCCCCCCCCCCTTTTCAATGTCTGACACATGTGACGTCACTGATGCGAGGTCCAGTTTTATATACATGTATAGGGCCTATCCTCTTTGGTCCTGAACAACCAGCCTTCTTACTACTTGTCTGGATGATTTGCGTTTTCCGTAAACTACAACAATAGAACATGTTTATACTTGTTATCCGACTGGACTGCAGAATTGCATTTTACCTTCGAACAATCATGTGAAGATAGTAAAACCTAATTGGATGCTACCAAAAAAAAAATGAGACATAAGCGAAATGGACTTCAAAAAACGTTTTGCAAGATGCCAACAATTGACCTGAAGGTGTCATCTCTGAATCTTTCTCTAGCTCTCCTTCCTCCTGGGACCAATAAACGCAGACGTGTTAACCTTTCGAGCGGTATGAAACCAAGATGGCCCTCCTTTTTCTAACCCCCCCCCCCCCCTTCCTAAAATAAATTCAATTAAAGTTCGCGTTTAACCTCCACTTATACCATTCCGGGTGTGGCGGAAGAAAGAGGCGTATTTCTGCTGCCAGCTGGAAGACTTGGGTCAGGGAGATGTCGTGTGACGTCAGTGTTTTCCTGGCTGCCTCTGTCCAAGTCTCTAGTTGATGTGCGCGTTAAGAGATTTTGTATTTCTGCCTACTGTCTTTGTCTCTGTTTTGTTGTTGCTGAACTGTGTGTCACATTTGCTGCTATTCTTTATTCAGTTTGGTTGTGTGGTGATGAAGAGTTTGCTCTCTTTGAATGTTAGTCTTCTTAAATCTCTGGTCTCCTTCATGTCATTATGATGGCATTTGGCTTGAACTTGAAGTAATCCTACCACCACCAAATAGAGGGTCTCCAGTGGCTAAGTGAGTGGTTAGTTTAGACTCAAAAATCATGTTTAGCAAGTGTCGGTGAACGTTTGTGAATTAGTTCTGTTTTGCTTTTATATTGTGTATTTATATATTATGTACGTATTATAATTGTATTTATCTATGTATGTTTGCCATTGTAACCTAAATTTCCTCATGGGATCAATAAAATTAAATGTTATTTATTTATTTATTTATTCATTTTTATTTATGTATGTATTTATTGAGATGGAGTTGTACATGTTGTCAAGAGTATCATCTTCTCAAAACTAGGTAAAAACAAGAAACAGCAAAGTATTCCAGTAACTGAGCTGTTATAGTCTGTACCAGGAATATAAATATTGTTTGAACAAAACAGCAATTCAATTTAATAAATTATGATAATGAATGATGGTAAAGTGCCTAAAAATAACAGGATGGTCTTTTTTTTAAAGCTGCCCCTTATCACGCCACTATAGAACATCATCGCGTAAATATTTATTTTGTTCTATTTTATGCTACAAAAGAAGATGGGGAAATTGTTGGCTTCAGTAATGATATGGGACATAATCCACAATCCACCACAGTCGCTTGTCCATTATCAGGAGCTGTTTCCCTTCCATTGTAACTTTTTACTTGGGAAGAGTGGTCGATGATAAACGAATCGTATTGTTGGGCTTATCAAGCGATCATTCGACTGCCTTTCTGAGGATATGTTTGTTTTGCTCTACAAAAGTTTAGTGAAGCCGACATTGTGTTTGGCAACCCTATAAAAAAGGATTGTGTAGTGGAATCGAGCAAGTTCAAAGGCGGGCTAGATCTACACAAAATGTTGAGTCACCTCAAAGAAAACACTTATTCTGAAAGACTGAGGAAACTAAAGCTTCCATCCCTGGAACACCGTAGGTTACGTGGTGATGTGATCGAAACATAAGTACACCAGAGGCTACTACATCACCGAAAGACCAGCTTTTACAAAGGCAACAACCACACAACTCCGTGGCAACTCAGAGAAGCTCCAGAAGCAAAGAAGCAGATTGTGTGTCAGGGCAAACTTCTTTGAAAATCTGGTGAATGTTATTTGGAGGAGCAATCTCCCCGAGTCAGTGGTGTCAGCTCCAACGGTGGAAACAGTCAAGAGACGTCTGGACGAATACTGGAAGGATCTCCCGACGATCAACAACCCCGCTTGCCAAGACTGATTAGTCAAGCATGCAGGCAAGCCATAATTGATCAGATTGTTACGCAGAACAGGCTCTTTGAGAGCCTCAACCGACTTAACCGTCAATGTCAATATCATTGTCAAATTTGACATCCCGATAGCCCTTTTTCTTGAGGTGGTTACTGCTACACCACAGATGCCGGTGTCACCTCTTCATATTTTCCAGTTTCATAACCTTTTTATTTTTCTCAACTGTTTGCTACCATCATAATTCCCAACCGTTTCACTTCTTCATATAACTCAACAGTCTCACCTCGCTCAATTCATTTTCACTTACCCATTTCAGTTCGTGCAGATAGATTGAATATACTACTTTAAGGGAATAATATGACATTATTAAAGCAATAAATTCAATTATCATGTTAAATACTTTTTATTGTACATTTGTCAAAAAAAAACACAACAGGGCAGTATCTCTCTAAACTGTGGCATAAAAACATGGCATAAAGCAATGACATAAGAGACCAAAAAATAAAAGGGGAGGGGGGGGGGGGGGCAGTAAAGTAACATTTAAAGAAAAATGTGACAAAATATAAAAAGTGAACACAACAAAGTACTATTATGATAGAATCTTAGAACACTCAACATTGGTATAGTGAACATTAAAATCAAATCTGCTTCTGAATTAACCTTTTCATTGTGGGGACTATGGAACTTGTGCACCCCTTGCATCGCAATAATCCTTTAAGTCTTTTCCTTCTGAACTCTCCAGTCTGCTTCACGTAATTATCATGGCATTTGGCTAGAAGTAGTCCTGCCTCTACCACATAGAAGTAGTTGTACTTGTTGCCGAGAGTACCAACTTACCAATTCTATGTAAAACAAGAAACTGCAAAGTATGCCAGCCACTGAGCTGTGGAGGAAATGCAGCCTCAGGAGAATCTCTTTACAATATTCCACAAAGAAGAGGGAAAAAGCCAAAAATCCAGGGGAAGAGGAAAAAGTTTGAGTTGGTTCTTACGCAAAGTTTCAACTAAAGTACCTCAGATCCAATTTATAATACTGAACGTCTCAATTTCTCATTCAGAATAATTCATTTGGAAAACTGCTTAAGTTGGTTCTTATGCAAAACTTAACCTAAAATACCTCGGATCCAATTAATCATTAATGGATGCTTCAATTTCTCTTTCAGAATCACTCTTCTGGAAAACTATTATAAAATGTAAAGAACCTCCTGTTAACAAACTCTCTATCAGCTGATAAACTTTTCCAATATCATAAAATTATGACAAGTCTTGTGAGATGATCCGATGCAAGAGGCTTTCAAGAAACTGTTTCGGTCTGTACCAGGAATATATTTTTTGACCCCCCCCCCCCCCCCCCCCACTTGTAATTCAATTTAATCAACGATAATGAATGATGGTAAAACGTATATATATATCTCATCTAAAAAGACAACTAAATTTTTTTTAAAGAAAAAAGCTGCCCCTTATCATGTCACAATAGAACGCCATCATGTAAATATTTCATTTGTTCAGTAAAAGTTAAAAAAGACAAATGCATAAAAGTTGGCTGCCTCATTCATTCTATAGAAGCAGAAGAGAGAGAAATTGGCTTCAGATCAAGACCTATATGTGGTGGTGGTCAATTTATGTCAGAATGTCCAGCTGCCTGTCACAGGGATGTCACTTTACACTTGAAATACAAACCTTCCTTAAACAGTTACTGCCAAATCAACAAATTATTGCCCAGACACTAGACAATGATACATAAAATGAAGTAACTTAAATGAATCAGGAGAAGCCAAAAAAAACAAACAACAACTGCATGACAACTCTGAGGACGCAAATCCAGTTGTGCAGTCTCCCACTAGCTTACTTCTTGTGATAAAAATATGTAATCTTTGATTATATGTAAAATTTTAAAAAGATAACTTTGAATCATTTTAACTCCTACCCCCCCCCCCCCCCCCCTCTCTTATTTTGAGCTTTTTTAAAAATCAAGATTAAAGACTATTCTTTTCCAAAAAAGGGGATCAGTATGGCTGCCTTCAAAAAAGCTAATATCTAAAATATCACTTCAAAATAAGAAAAGTTCATAATCATAAAAAAAAGGGCAGAGAGCTGCAGAAAAGTGCATGATGAGGGGTACCTACTAAGGAAAGACTTATAACAATGACAAATGACTCCTGAGGTACCTACCTGTTCGTACATTAAAGAGGGTATACATACTTATTCTAAACAGTGAAATAAAAATAAAAATTTCAGAGAACAGTAAAACGAACCAAAATTTATATTATAATCAGAGATATACACATTTTAAAAATCCAAGATAAACCCCCCAAAATGACTGCGGACATCAATTCTAACAACAATACTATACACAATGTTATAGGTACAATATGTGTAATCATGTAAAAATTTTGTACGTATATACCATAAATATTCTATTTACATTAACATCAGGAGTAGAAAATCAACAACAATAACAGTCCAGGTGGAGAAATGGAACGAAAACAAGCAGTGAGAAAGTAACGTTATGACAGAAGGTTGCAAACAGTGAGAAAAAAATACAGAGAAAGTTTGGTTTCAGATAGTAAAAGTTTTTACGGCACTCGCAACAGCATAAGGTAATTTGAGCACGCTATACATAAAGAGAAATAAGGTAACTCATCTAAAACAAGAATATCACAAAGAAATAAGTTACAAGTTAGAAACTAAAATGGGAAAGGAGATGAATCAAAATGTACAAAGCTCTCCTCTCAATTTCTTCTTGTAAACAGGTTACCGGTAGGAAAAAAGCTTGTTCTGGTTTCACATGAAGGAAAAATCCACACAACAGCGGCGCTAATACATTGTGATCCGGAATGGCAAGACAATTGATTAAGTTATGAGAGCAGAGTAAAGTGTAAGTTAATTAGCAGGAAAAACTTCCACTTTGTCTTTGGAATGAAAGTTACAAAAACGAAAAAAAAAACCAACCCAACTACCCACATCTAAAAATGAAACCTTACGCACACTGTTATGTATTTCCAGTCCACATTGTTCTTGAAATATCAGAGATACAATATATGACCAAAAAAAAATATATACAATATGTACACAACATGTCAAACAATACAATGTATTCATTCGTTTGCTCTTGTTTAAGTCTGTTTGAATATGAGCATTTTTTGTTTGTTTTAAAGCAAACCTTTCTTTCTTTACTGTGGTCTGTGGTGCAAAGGTGAGGCTCTTCCATTGGACAGAAAAGAAGACGTGAGCTTAATGTAAGTGGTTTTACACATTTTCTCAACTACGTAGTATCTTCAACCCTACCCGCCAGGGCCAAAATGAGCTGTTAGGGATATCCTAGTAGACAGATGGAAATACATTCAACTCATGTGCGACATAGAATGAAATCTACACAAATATTGAGCAATTAGAAACTCGATGAAAACGGGCAGCTTTAGAAGTATATGAAAGACCTAAAAGGCTAGAAAATAACCACCCTAATAGAATTCTTCAAGTGGAAACCTAATCAAAGACTAAAAAATACAAAATCTGTACTTGACACTGTCCTCAATCTCCAAGAAGTCCCCTCAACTCTTCCACCACATCTCACCATAGCAAAGCCAGAAATGAGAAAAACACTTTTGGACAAGAGCAATAAGAACACATATCCTGTAGCACAAAAATATTCTGCACTTGAAACAACTGATTCCTATCAACCAACAAGGATCCACTTATACACTGATGGATCTGCCTTTAAGGCAATAATCAACGCTGGATAGGCCTATGGGTCAGTGATCAACTTGCCCAATGGGATCAAAAAGGAAGTCTTTAATTCCAGCGGGTCCTTCAGCTCCAATTTCAATGACGAACTACAGTCTATCACCAAGACAGTAAACTACATCAACTACTGGCTTGACACTAACCCACTTGCAACCACAGACTTTGTTATCTTTACAGACAGCCTTTCAACACTAGAGACACTTGAGAGTGGGACTGATGTGAACAAAAATATATCACACTTGATTTGGAGTCTACATAATTTGATAAGTAGTCACCATATCAGAGTAGTCGTACAATGGATTCCTGCTCACACTTGGATACCGGGAAACGAAAGAACTGATGCTCTAGCAAAGAAAGGAGCTAGCCTCCCTCAGCCTGATATTCCTACTGATTACACCATCTGCGGCCAAATGATGAAGTCAAACCTCAAGGAAGACTGGATGAACCATGGGCTACAGGTACAACAGGAAGGATGATGTATGGCCACATGAATAAACCACTGGTCAAAGACCCAATCAATGAATTGAGGAGGGGAGATCAATCCATAATCTTCCAACTTAGAACACAACATGTACCCCTCGATCAACATCTCAACCAAATTGGAGTAAAGCAGTCTGCTGCCTGCCTACTATGTGACTACCCCTCAGAGACAGTGGAACATCATCTGTTCTTCTGCAGAAAACTAACCAATTTGAGGGGATGTTTTCTTCTCAAGCTACCCCACACATCTAACTGCCTCTACTCCTCAAGACAAAAATTAGAACAGACATGCAGCTATCATGGAATCGCACCATGCAGAAGAGTTAACGCTCAGATGCTGCTGGATGGGTAACAACAACAACAACAACAAATGATATTTGCATCCTATAAGACAAGACCAAGGTAATGGGCCTAACCAGTACATTACAGACACAGCTCCTACACCACTTACTCTCACACACAGACACAAACACATAGGACCATTAATACACAGAGAGAGTCAGAGTTATGACGATGTAGACTGACCAAAACATATATAGCTGCCATTCATGCCAGACGTGGAGACCAAAAATATATTGTAAATATCAAAAACATAAAAGTTATAAGAGAAACAAATAAAAGGCTATTTTTAAAACAAAGAAACCAATATTTTTTATCACAAAAAACATAACAAATTGTGACAAATTATTGCTATAATGCATCTCCAAAAGATCAAATTCATACTATGTGACCTATGTCATCAAATAATAAAAGCATGCAAACAAAAACTGAACATAGAGGGTCATAAAATCCCAACAAAGGATAAAACCTTGCATAATTATAACTCAGCACAGAAATACCTTCAATTGTGATATTAATGAAAATTTCTTTAAAGAACTTAAGGTGCATAAATTTACACAAGTATAGTCACTGAACAGGTAAATCTATATATATATATATATATATATATATATATATATATATATATATATATATATATATATATATATATATGATAATATGAGCAGTAAACAAGACGCAAATCTTAAGAAGTTTCAACAAATATGTACATGTACAGCTCAACCCAATCTCTCAATCCCAACCCCTGGTTTGATTAAAATAAACACATACTTAAAAAACTCAAATGATAAAATAATGATTTTTGTTTTAATGCATAAATTAGAAATAAGTAGAACCATTTTTTTAAAAACCCACAGTAATAAACTATTTGAATTTGACAAAAAATAAACCTTAAAACAATACTGCAGTTATTGGAAAAAAAGTTTTTTAAAACTTTGAGCCAAAGTTCCTACACAAAATATGTTTTTTACATGCAGATGCTTGGTCTGTTGGGCTTATGTCAACGCCAGGATTTGATGTTCTTGATATTCTTATATCTCTATGGCTGCCTCTGCTTTACAGACTCATGGTTTTCTCCAAAACTTTGTTGCCACATACCATGGCTTTATGCCACTGTAATCTGTCAAGACAGGACTTGTTTCCTAATCATCCACACCAATGGAACAACCTTTCCAAGAAGTCCTCGAAGTGTCTTTATATCTTTGGGAGGGGTGGGGGCACCGATGCTCCATCTTTAAAAATTCTGAGTAGAAAAAAGCTTTGGAAAGGCATATGTTTGGCAGTTGGACCAACCATCTTGATTATCTAAGCTGGATTTTTTTCAAGTGGCAGAAGACACTATGTGCTTTCTCCCTCTCAAGAACTTCAGTGTCTGGGATCTCATCCCTACAGAGAATCACCAGTATATTCCTCTCAGACAGGACAGGTGAAAACTGTTGAGCTTTTTGGCGTGTGTTTTGTACACTATCTTGGCCTCAGCTTCATATAGAAAAGGGTCGGACTTACGGCAGTGCTTTACACACTGAGTTTTGACCATGTCAGAGACATTTCTTCAAACTCTATTTCTCTATCTACCAAATGAAGAGCTAGCTTTGCTTATCCTGATAGCCACTTCAGTAATTATTTTGACATTAGTAGAAAGGTCACTACCACCATAGGTTAAATTCTCCACTGCCTTGAGCTGATTATCATGTACTTTGATGAGCAATATTTGTTGAGTCAAACTCATATTACAACTGCAAAGTAATTATAAGCAGTCAAGACTTTCTATGTCCACCAGTGTGATTGGAGACAATTGTATGATAATGGGTACATTTCTAGATGACAGGTGAGAATATTTGCTGCCAAATTTGTAAAATTATCGCATGCACCATATCATGGCTGACATTTTAAATCTATTTGTGTATTAAAAAGAGTCATATTAACAACATTTACGGGCAGTGCATTCATATTATATCAGTAAACCTTAAGTTTGCAACAAGTGTAAAGAGCATATTATGTATTAAAAAGACAAGTAGAATAAACAAAATAAAATATAAACCTAGACGAAGTAAACAAGGCCCACTTGAAGTAACCTGTCAATAATGTAAGATGCAATGAGACTTGAAAAATAAACAAAATAGTTGTTCAATATGCAGCAGGTTTGCATCAGATGAAATTCACTATCATATAGGCAACATCTTTATATTACTTACTTTACTTTTATCCGCCGCTAATACCCATTTGGGTGTCACTGGAAGAAAGAGACTTCTCTCTGTCACCAGTCGGAGAGCTTGGGTCAGGGGGATGCTGTGGGTGGTTAATGTTTCCCTGACTCCATCTATCCAGACCTTTCTCTGTAGCCCTCTAGCCTTGTTGCCATCGAATTTTTGGATGTAGGCACGTTGTGCTGGATGGTGTGTTAGTAATCGTAGGAGATGTCAGAACCATTTGATTCTTTGGTGTTAGATGTGATGCTTGACATCATTTGAGCCCACCATTTCTCGGATTACTGAGTTTCTAATTTTGTCTCGCCTGGTCTAGTTTACTGCTTTTCTAAGGCATAGCATTATATATTATATTACAACTATACAAAATAACTTCATAGTCATCTTAAGAATATGTGAAGGTTAACATTGTAATGAGAAACAGATTCTTTAAAAGTATGAGAAACTTCAATTAGTGTGTAAAAAATATGACAGCAGATTGTGTTTTGTCCTCTTGAGGAAGATTAGATTATTCTTATCAAAGAACACCAAATATGGCCAACGACAATAGACTTACAACAAAATTGATGTTATATGTTTCCATCTCCATCGATCCAATTTAGATCATTCAATTAAGAGATGGGCTGATCAGTGGAGCTTTCACGACCAATCCCAAAAAGGGAATAGGTTTAGAAACATTGACTGCTACTGTTAGTACTACTAGAGTTAATACAAAAGTTTATAATCTATCTTTAGCAATTAATTTTACATTTTCAAAAATAATTTCTGGTTGCTTTTGTACAAAAATATTTTAAACTAGACAACTTATCTCCTTTTGTTAGAGTCAATGAGTGGGACTTTGGGTGGGTTTGAATAAGATGGTCAGGTTTTATTTCCACAGGAAATACTTAAAATTTGAATCACTCAAAGGAAGAGCAAACTTACAATATTAAGTTCCTCATTACAGCAGAATCTATCATGCAGCATGTAAGCCTACACACACAAGGTATAAATGTTTCAACTCATGGGACAAAGACTTTCTCCATCCCGGTGGTGAAGCGTCTACAATAAGGGCATCGTCCGTCCAGTTTGGAGACACACAGAGCACAGCCACACAGATGTTTACACGGACGCAGCAAGACCTGGATGGGCGCGTCATGACACATCGGGCAAGTCATCAGATTTACGTCTTCAATACGACTGCTGTTCTGACCTTCGCTCACATCAGGGTCATCAGATTGGTCTGTGGATGTGCAGGATGTCAAGAGGTTTAAGCAAAATGGGAAATAAGCTTAACAGACTCAACGTTATGATATGGTAATCATAACATAGAAGCTATAATATAAGGTAAAAGAGCAAGACACATTTCAGGAGGTCAATTCTAGAAGGTCATTCTCAGAAAACAAAATGTTCTGTTAGTCCTGGTCACATCATCAATATTAGAAGAGAAATTTGGAGCCGTTGAAGAGCTCCAACAGGAAATAAAATGAAGGATATTTTCTTCTTTTTTTTTTCGATAAGTGTTTTACGGTGCGTTCGCTACTGCATAAGGTCATATGAGTGCGCGGGACACACCTAACGTTTTCAGTTGGTAGGATATATTGAATTTTGCCCGGGAGCCGAAGCCTACTCTTATCGATTTTCGACCACCAAGGGATCTTCAACGAGCGCAACTAGCACACAAGATCTCCGAGATATTTCGCCCTTGTCCGAGAAGGCTAGATGTAGATCTTTCCTACCAGAAGATCAGGGGTGTGGCTGAAAGACAGCAGTAAGAAGGAGCCAAGGAGTAGCAGTGGAAAGGCTGCGGAAAGAGTCAGGAGCCCAGAGGAGGGGGCAAAGGAGGGGAGGGGGTGGGGGTAGAAATTGGAGTCAAAAGCAGACGAATCGACAGAGCATTGCTAAAGAGTAGGAAAAGAAGTGAAAGGAGACAATTTTTAGAGAAGAAAATTTTTCGGTCACTACCCGGATTCGAACCCGGGACCTTTGAATGAGAGGCCAACACCTTAACGTCTCTGCTGCAAGAGCCCCCCGAATATTATCCATACCATCCACTATAACGAAGTGATAGAGAGACACTGTCCATGCACAAGCAACTAGAAGATAGACTTTTACCCAAAAACAAAAAGTGCATCCTCAGAATGTCAATGATAAGAAAAAAAGGCATCTTTAAGCCGAAAAACCCCCTTGGTAACTGAAGATCCAGCCCATGTCAAAGAATCATAGTAAAAAAAAAATTGACAAGGGTACCACACAATACAGTTCCTACATGTAAGTAAAGAGAAGAACATCAACACAATAAAGGTCTTAGAGTGCAGGGAATAAGAAAGACAGATAGACAAAACAAAGGGAAAGAAAAGAAGTATGGCCTACCAGTGGCGCCCTCCAACCACCTGTCTAAACACGAGACAAAACAATTATTGACAAACTGACCTTCTGTGTCAAAGTCTAGTCTGTCCAGGGGAGCTGACCGAGGTCTTTGGCGTTCACGAATTTCTTGTAACTCTTGTCTCAGCATAGACAGTTGTAGATCTTTGGTGAGGATAACCTGGCGGTTCTCTTCTAATGCCTGTCTATTCTCTTCTATCACCTGTCTATTCTCTTCTAGCTCCTCTATGACCTGAAGGCAAAAATTGAACAAAAATATAAAAGTGCAACAAAATGCAAAACCATTCCTTACTTTTCTGGCAAAAAAAAATTTAAGAAAAGGGCCTCGTATTCAAGATAATAGTTTTCCAAAATACAATATCATTTATCATTTTATGTCAAATTTTGCTCTCACACAATGATTTCATCTTGCTCCAAACAGAACGAAAATAAGACAAACCCACAGCAGTTCAAATGAAGACATTTTGTCAAAATCAAAAGGCTCATTGTACCTGACATCAGTCAACATTTAAATCCCATTCAGTTCTAGTTGTAGTTCGCAATAAAAATCAAAGAAAAAAGACATGATTATGACACAAATTTCCACTTTTACTACATCAAGTGCACACTCCATTAAACGTGCAGACACCTCACAAATTACTTTATAAACAAATGTGTTTCAGACACCCTACCAGCGGTGTCCCCATTCACTCTCCTCTATCCCTCTCCCCCCACCCCCATCTCCCTACAACAAAAGTCCCCAAACAAACATCAACTCAACAGCACAATTATCATGGCAGTTATGGTGTTGACCCTCCAGTGGTTAGTCTGCTCAACCTGCAGCTGTAAGGTTATTGGTTCGGATTCTGGCCCAATGTTTCGTCCTTTGGAAAGACACTTTCCACAAATTTTCTTCACTTCACAAAGGTGAGAATGAGTAGGCTATCCAGAAAAATCAATGAAAGATCTTGTCAGAATGTTCATGTTCAAACACCTAGGACATGGCAGTTTGCACTGAATGCTTCCTTTAAAAAGTCAAAATGTTTTACAACACAGCGCAGTTGACAATAGATTGCAAAACAACATAGAACATACTTTGAAACACGGAAATACCTTTCTATAATTATCATTGTTGTTACTTTTATCATTCATTACGTATTATTAACAAAAGCACAGGACAAATTGCCGGCGTCTGCAGAGCAGCAACTAGGCGTTTTATTGTTGCAAGCAAGAGACCCAAGTTCATTTCATGAGTGGGAAGAACATTTTTATAGAGTGCTGCAAACTTTGCGCTAGAATGTTGTATCCCTCTCAGCCCAGGCTGGACTTGACAGGCAGAGTTGGAAGCCTGACTCCTAAATGATCTAAATTGTATCAATGGAGGTGTAAAAAACAAATACATTTAAAAAACAAAAGCAAAAAAGACAGAAAAATCAAACCCTAAATGAAACATTCATAAGAACAAAAAAAAAACCACCATGAATAAATATCTGGTAAAAACAAACAAAAAGTTTTCCCATAAGTGGACACTGCACTACACAACAATACAATGATCCTTGCTAGAGTAAATCAAATGAGGTTTATATAATATGTTTAAAACTGAAGTTAAAACACAATCACGGGGTGGGAGCACCGCTTAACAATATAAAAGGGATAAACGTTGAGCTAATCAGAACAATTTTTGTTAACTCTCTGCCTTTACTCTTCTGCTTCTCTTTTCACACAAAAAATAACTTCTGAAAAGCAACCCTATAACTTAAGCAATCAACAATGATTTCATCTTCAATAATAGGAGCAAGAGGAGAGAAAAACAATACCAAGAAATTCTCTTGTATCAGTCCATCAATTTTTCTTGGACTATAACAACCTACTCGATATAATTTTTTTTCACTAAAGAGAAAAATCACAAATAATTCAGAGCAGGAAAAAAAGAAAGACAAACAGAGAGATAGAAACAACAGAGGAAATTAAAAGAAGTAAGACATACCACAAGTAGAACCCTCCAACCACCCACAACACCACTTTGGTTATTACACAGAAGGAGTACTTCCCCCTGACTCCATGTGTCAGATTACAGTGAGTCAGTACAACAACACTCACCTTAAGCCAAACACAGACTGGAACAATAATAACAGTGACAAGAAGTACAAGGAGTAGACCACACAAAAGCACCCACTAACCACCCATGACTTTAATTCCAGGTCATTGGTCCAAAAAGAGTTTCAAAAAAGGAAGAGAAAAAGTTCAAACCTCAACCTTTTATCAACATTGCCACAGTAATTGGCAAGGAGAGAGTGATGTGTTAACACTGAGAGGACCCTAGCATAGAGAAACACAGAATGTGGCTGTTCTTATTGATCCCAAAGTCTACAAAGTAGACCAAACGGGGATCATACAATACGTTCAAAATAAATGTTAAAAACTAATTGTTTGGTAGGATCACCACTAGACAATAAAAAGGGGAAAAAAGTTGAGCTTATCATGAAGAAATTCTACCTGCATTTTCCCATCTACTCTTGTTGGGACTATAACAACTTACTTGATATATCAGTTTTTTTCAGGAAAGAGAAGAATATCGGCACAATAATTCAGAGCAGAAAAAAAAGAATTATTAAAAAACAGAGGTAGAAACAACAGAGGCAATGAAAAGAAGTAATACCAACCACACACCAGTAACACCCTCCAACCACCCACAACACCACTTTGGTGCATCGGTCCTAAAAGAAAGCTTGAAGAAATAAAGAGAAAAATTCATAACGCACTCAGCTTCAAACCTCAACCTTTCATTAACACTGTCACAGTAACTGGCAAGAAGAGAGAGATGAGTTAACACTGAAAGGACCCTTGCTCAGACAAACACAAAATGCGGCTGTTCTAATTCTCCCAAGTCAGCAAAAGTAGACCAACAGGGGGTTTTAAAAGTTCAAAATAAATGCTAAAAACTAATCATAGGGCAGGAACACCACTTGACAATAAAAAGGGGGGAAAAAGTTGAGGTCATCAGAATAACTTTTTTAATAATCGGCCTAAACTCCTCGGACTTCTCTTTTCACAACAACAACAACAAAAAAAGACTTCTGAAACACACTTCAAAATAAGCAATTGACGATTTCATCTTAACAAAAAGAAAGGAGAGAAAAACAATACCAAGAAATGTTTTCTGTATCTTCCCATCTCCTGTTGTTGGGACTATAACAACTTACTTGATACATCAGTTTTTTCAGTAAAGAGAAGAATATCAGCAGAATAATTTGAAGTCGGAAAAAAGAATGATTAAAAACAAAGATAAAAACAACAGAGGCGATGAAAAGAAGTAAGACGTACCACCAGTAGCACCCTCCAACCACCCCCAACACAACTTTGGTTATTACACAGAAGGAGTACTTCCCCCGACTCCATGTGTCAGATTACAGTGAGTCAGTACAACAACACTCACCTTAAGCCAAACACAGACTGACACAATTATAACAGTGGCAAGAAGTACAAGGAGAAGACCACACAAAAGCACCCACTAACCACCCAAAACTTTAATTTCAGGTCACTGGTCCTAAAAGAAAGCTTCAAGAAAGGATGTAAAAAATTCACAAGACACTCAACTTGGAAGTAGAAGTAGCAGACCACTCTAAAGCACCAACAAACCACCCAGAACTTCAACTTTAGTGCATTGGTCCTAAAAGAAAGCTTCAAAAAGGAAGAGAAAAATCCATAACTTACTCAGATTTGAACCTCGACCTTTCATCAACACTAACAGAGTAACTGGCAAGGAGAGAGAGATGTGTTAACACTGAGAGATCACCTAGCACAGAGAAACACAGAATGTGGCTGTTCTTATTTATCCCAAGTCTTTGCCTACAGTCTGGACTGTCATCTATGACAACACACATCACAGGCACACAGAGGTCAAAGGAGAGATGGTCAAATAATATGGACATATATTTTGTAACACCAATGGGGTGAGGTCACAAAGGTCAAAGGTTGCAGCTCACCTGATTCATGGCCAGCTCACGCCAGTGACGCTCAAACCTCTGACGCTGGAGTTCTCTCTCCTTGGCCTGGATCTCTGTGTCCTTGGCCTGGTTCTCAAATTTGACTACCTCGACCTCTGACTTAATGACCTGGACTTCTGACTTAATGACTTGGTTCTCTGACTTAATGACCTGGATTTCTGTGTCCTTGGCCTTCACCTCCGACCTGATATCCACTACTTCCTGTGTCTTGTCACAGAGCGTCTTGTGGTGGTCAGTGCCGGCCTTGAGCAGACCCAGCAGGAGGGGAGAGTCGGGGAACTGGCCACCTGAAGAAACAAACACTCACATGGTAAACACTCTATCTACTACACCACACTGTTAGCTGACAGCTTTTAACTTTAGAAAAATACCGGAGACATAAAAGTGAACTTTTGTAGCAAAGTTATTTGTTGGACAACACCAGTACATACAAATTGTAAAGGTTTTTAATTACTACAGAAAATTACACAACATTTTGACTCCTTAGTGTAAGACTCCGCCATACGATGTTTAGAAGAGTGATACGTGACGCTATTACACTGAGCAGTCGATTGTTGTTGGAAGGAGACTTAGAAACTTCTATAGTTATTAGTCTCCATGTAAAGCAGGGTCAGACATAGTTCCTCTTTTTTTGTTTTTGTTACAACAATATCTGTTCAGTATAGCAAACATTAGGTAAAATCCCTCCTCTAAACATGCTCCATTAAATGAGAAAACAAAAATATTTTATTCATCTCACAACTTATTTCACGAATTAAACTGCTAAAACACCAGCATAAAATAAAAGAAATTTACAACAAAATCAACCCTTTTCCCAATCAGCCCTGTAAGCAACATATCGTCGATGGGATTCACAAACCGGCTACATGCAAAATTTCAAAAATCTTTTTATTTGCTTAATGAATAGTAA
>NW_004797977.1:249766-253940 GCF_000002075.1 Aplysia californica
AATAGCCTAATACGTGTCCTCAATAAATATTAGGTTTGAAAAAAAACTAGAAATATGTTTTAATTGAGACTTTCCAAAACGGACACCTGCAGCTGATAGAAAAATGGGATCGCCAAACCGGCCATGTACATAGCCGCATCGGTTTCACAAGACCGTCGCGACACGCGTTGACACGTGCCATGGAAAACCGGCTACATGCTTCCACGCCGCGCATCACCCCGACCGTTCCGTATTTTCTCTTGAACTAGACAGAATTGTAAACTGTTATCAGTGTTCATCGAGATAAATAATATTATAGTCAACAATGATGTGAATTGTGATATAAAGGATTAGTGTGATCGATTTACTAGGTTAGATTTGTCAATTAATTTATGCATCTAGATGAGACATAAGAACATGAAAGATCAATAGAGTTCCAGCCACAATATGGGCCTGCACCTTTACAACAAGCTCTCTCTCTCTCTTCTTCTTCTCCTTCTTCTTCTTCCTCTTCTTCTTCTTCTTCTTCTTCCTCTTCTTCTTCTTCGTCTTCTTCTTCTTCTTCTTCTTCTTCTTCTTCTTCTTCTTCTTCTTCTTCTTCTTCTTCTTCTTCTTCTTCTTCTTCTTCTTCTTCTTCTTCTTCTTCTTCTTCTTCTTCTTCTTCTTCTTCTTCTTCTTCTTCTTCTTCTTCTTCTTTTTCTTCTTTTTCTTCTTCTTCTTCTTCTTCTTTTTCTTCTTCTTCTTCCTCTTTTCCTACGTTAATTGTTGTATTATAACACACTCTAGTGTTAGCTGCTGCAGAGCAGCTGTAATAGCAGTAGTAGTACCATCATCAGCAGCAGCAGCAGCAGCAGCAGCACCAGCAGTAGTAGTAGTAGCAGCAGCAGCAGAAGTGGTAATACAAAACTAATACTATGAATATTACAGAAAATATTTTAATAATAATATGCACTTAATTGTTACTATTTAATTGTTGACATTCTGGATGCAATCATTTTTGTTCTTGGAATTATCCTACGCTGTGACCATGGGTGTGAACTGATATTATTCTTTGGTCTCTTCGCAAAATTAAACGTTTCAAGCGTGATGTATACTATATTGTGGCAGACATCATTTTCTTACGATTCACTTATCACGCATCAATAAAGTTATCTATTCAAGTGTCTGGTTTTTAGTATTATTATGCCAGAGATATATTTAGCAGAGAGAGAGAGAGAGAGAGAGAGAGAGAGAGAGAGAGAGAGAGAGAGAGAGAGAGAGAGAGAGAGAGAGAGAGAGTGGTTCCACGCAAAAACCTCCGCCGGCATCAGCTGTGATTCACGATTAATAAAGAAAGGACCAAGTACAAGTCATCGAAAGAGAGAAAAAAAACTCCCGAAATATGAAATGGCTATCTTTGTCAGGTTTACAGAATAGTTCATCTACATTAATGCTGTTCTTCTATAATAATTAATGCTAGCCCTTTTCAAATACCAGTTTCTTGACATTTTGACAAGAGTCAGGCTGAGGATACATGATGGATTCCCTATCTCGAGGAAGATGCCCGGTAAAGCTGAGTCTGGCAAAGACATTGGAGAAGACTGCGGATGATGGCAAGTGCACTCCAGCAAATTATCCACGATTCACCTCTATCATGGAGCCACGATATTGCCCATGGCTATCACCATCGACTCGGCTTCACCCTGGTGTTTTGAACAATTCACTTTCAGAAAGTATAAATGGTCTTCTTAAGAATGACCCTTAGTTTGAGATTTTTCTTCATACAATTGCCAGAGATCCCTACAGCTGTAGGCAGCAATCACGAGGGAACTAATGGACATAGAATTGGAAGGCGGCGGAATGCATGTGTCATGTATGTAGAAGGAATGGATTCTTGCGACAAGATTATGGACAAGTGCGGCAGGGAGGTGGATAGAAGAGGAATGGAAGAAGGAAATGGTAAAATTGATCCTTGTGGGGGACTGCCTTCTCGAAAGTAACAGATTGACTAGCACAACTGGAGACGAAATGAGACCAAAAGGCTGGAATAACAAAAGCTAGAATAGCACAACAAATACAAAAGGATGCTCTTGTCAGAATAATAGATACCATTGTGACGAATTCAGTTATAAGGAAAGAGACAGATTTTTTTAAGCAGTATGGAGACTCACATGGGTACAGAAGCGTACATTTGTAATTCAATTTTTTAAAAAGGTGATGTGATCAGGAGAGGTGTTTTGTGCGTTTGGATCAAGCCGGTCTGAAGAGACGAAAGGTTCAGAAAATAAAGCGCATTCAGGTATTTTCAACAACGCAGCTGACAGTTTGCGGAGAAAGTTTGCTAACAGTCCTTTATTATGTCAACCATCGGACTTTGGAACATGATGTGTTAGGAACTGGGCGATGAACGAGCAGTCAAACATGAATGCACGTGTGACCGATGTATCCTCAGTGTTGAGGGATTCTTCAACAAGTTATCGCGACTATCATTACATTACTGTATGGCTCAACTAAGCTGTACCTTGAGACCCCCTTCCACAGTTTCACTGACGTAGTGTAATGGCTCTACCCTTCAGAGTATACAGAAATGAAGCAACGCTCCCTCTGTTGAAGCAAATTTTCGACGAGCTCAACTTGGCTCTGTTCTGTCCTCGTGAGTATTGTTGCGATGTTAACGTGGTTATTGTGGCAACATGCGTGAATACACAGGCTTGGTTGAAACATTGAAATTGTGAAGAAACAAACAGAAAGCCACAGCCGACAAGGAAATAGCCATCACATCCTTAGGTCAAGATGAAAAACACTCTGGTGTTGAATGGACATGTCAGCTGTTCCTTTGGCACTAAGAAGCAATGCGTCTTCTCTGTATTACAAGATTAAAATATCGGTGCATCATTGTACGTTCTACAACGTTGCTGAGAACGATGTGGTGGGCTGAGACAAAACGAATTTGCAACGTACATAATCAACTTTCTGAAAGGAATCCTGGGTGTCAAAAGTAACTCTTATACGGTGATGATTGGACATACCAAACCGATATTCGACTTCGGCAAAGCCGCTTCTTTTTTGTGCTAGAAACAGGGTTCAAATTGAACAAAGAATACCAGAAAAGGAGCATCTTACAAACAGAAGTGGGTTTCCGAGCTCAATTATATCGAGAGGAGGTTGAAAACTCCGCTACCTATGTGTCAGCCCAGTATGTCCATAAAACACAGTCATCACGCTCAAACCCCATCCATACCATGTGAAATATCTGCAACACCAACGACTTTCAGGATTACAAGAGCATTTCCGACAATTTCCAACCCAGCAGGAGAGTCGGGGACTCTTCGGTGATGGACTGGAGGTGTATCCTGATCTGTCACGGAGGTGAGCCCCATCAAATTCTCCTAAGAGGTCAAACCAACCAAAGTGGGAGCTGGTTGACCCAACCCCTGCCTACAATAGCTCCAGGAAAATGAAAAACGAAGATATACTTACTTTTCCAAACGGTGTAAGAGGTCATGCCAGTTGAATACCATCCATTTTACCAAGCTCTGTCAACTGACTAGCACCGAACAATGCTCATAGGGAAAGTAGAGACTCACAATCATTGAATTCAAATGTGATTTTTGTTGTCTATGTAGCTTACACTGTTTCATTGTTTATTATAATGTAGGAACTCAAGTGTGAAAAATGATGAAAGATTGTGCACAGGAAGAAATGAGCCCATCCATGCGCAATCAAACGATACTAATATTCTTTCAATCACACCCCAGACAATTAGATGCAAAGGGACCAGGTTTTAAATGTTATTATAATTCAGCCGAGAATCGAACCCATAACCTCCCGATCCACATAAGAGCCCCGAGACCACCGTTTGCCATACCAAGGTCCTGCCCTTGGGGGATATCGAACAAAAGTGGAGGTTTCTCAGACAAATACTTTTTAAAAAGTCTTTTCCTGGCTTTTTAAACAACTTAATTCGTGTTGGTTTGGGGTTTTGTTTGATATTTTTGTAAACACAGAGATGTCTTCTTATCAACAATTCCAGTCAAACAATTGATGACCTGGCACTTTTGGATATTTCACGTAGAACAGCTAAAGTTCCACACGGGCAGATATAGTCTCCCCCCCCCCCTTTCCACTTGAATAACCTAATAGTGTTGATAGGGCGTTGAACCTTAACCATTTGCACATGTTCAAGTACATGTATTGGCCTTCAGACACCGGGCCG
>NW_004797977.1:254040-255040 GCF_000002075.1 Aplysia californica
GGAGTATTCTCTTTTAAAACGTGCTTTAAAAAGCATACACGATTTCTGATTAGTGAAAAATGGGGTTAAATCATCTCCCCTATATTTCTGTGACTGTTCCGTTGGTTGCTATGGTAAATCAATATATCACATGGTGTACATATGCCTTGGACCGTTTTTCGCCTGAAATGAGAGAGAGAGATAGAGAGAGACAGACAGACAGACAGACAGACAGACAGACAGACAGACAGACAGATAGACAGACAGACAGCCAGACAGACAGACAAAAAAAGAGACATACAGACAGACATAGACTCATGCTTAGTTTCAGAAAAGTCCTATCAAGTAAGTTTGAAGCCATAAATCGTAACTACGCTAGGTGGAGCAGGATCTGTTTATCGGGTAATGTTGCAGGCCATATCAAGATACATAATGTGTCAGGACACCAAACCAGGCGCTCGTCAAATTTTGGGTTTCTGGAGTTATTGATGTCGTCTTAAAGCTTGTTCATTTGACTGTTTTTTATGAAGAAAATATTAATACACGCCTATCGTGAATAGAAGTTGAGACATTTACCATCCATTGGAAGAGGTGGGGTGGCCTGGTTTCAGACGTAAAATTAAACGAGAAAATGGCTTCCAAAGTTAGGTAACTTCTATACCCTAAGAGTCCTTGGAAATTAAAATGATACATTTTTGTGTGTCTTTCATCAATCTTTATCCGGAAAATCCAAACTGAAATGGGGTTTTAAATGGGCATAAAAGGTGTTGAGCCAAAAAAAGAAAGCTAGAAAAAAATTTACCATCACAAAAAAGATGCCGATTTCTTTGATTTCATTATTTTGACGAGCACCTGATTTCATCACGATGCCTTACATACTTCCTCGGGAATCTATCATTTCAGACGAGAGATCGTTTTCGTAGTGTCTGTGGCTCTCGATATCTGGTCATATGGTCACGTGTGTGGTTTTCCCGTGAGTCATTAGCATCTCACATGAGTGTTTATGTGTGTTTTGAAGGCG
>NW_004797977.1:256489-261489 GCF_000002075.1 Aplysia californica
ATCGACGATATATATATATATATATATATCTAAACATACGTGTTACTTCATTTTCATAGCGTTTATCAGTAAATTACACGTCTAAGTGTATCAACAGCTGTAACCAGAAATTGTTACAGAACTGGTTGGTAGTTACTTATTCAGATCATGATCGTTCTACATTCCTCTGCTCTATCGAGTCACGAGGTGGGCATCCTCTGTCCCGCTCCCTAGTGGAGTTATCTTTACTGTGTCTCTGAAGGTTCCGAAAGTTTGCACGAAGTCTCAAACTTTGGTAGTGACATTGTTAATGTTATTCCCTGAACTACTGGGCCAAGATGAGTAGGCAAAGGCAACTAGATGGAGATACAGACAGGGTTATTATAATGTAGACAAAACGCTAAAAAAGGTATAACCAAAAGTCTGGGACGTAAGATAACCACCTGCGAGATGAGATGTCTAAGGAGAGCTGTCAACAAAACCAGACGAGACATGGTCAGAAACAACAAGATCAGAGAAACTGTGGGAACAACACCTGTCCTCCACTACACCCGAAGGCAAACAATCAGGCGGTTTGGACATCACACATGTATGGCACCTGCTAACCAGCTTGCCAGTCAAGCCTACTACAGGAAAGTATCAGGATACAAAGCAAGAGGAAGACCAAGAAAGACCTAGATCTAGGTTGTGAAGGATACCCTGAGAACATTCAATATCTCACCCAGCCGGGCCATCAAACTTGCTAGAGACAGGAAGCTCTTTCTCCCCTCAACGCCCTAGAGGTACAAGAGGACGGATAAATTACAGTAGGTAAGTAATTTTAAAAGGTTGTAAAGAGGGGCGAAGGGGGGTGTTGAAGTGGTCGTGTGTACAGGTGATTGAGTTGGATAGGTGGTCGCTGAAGCAGGTTCTGCTGTACTTGGAAGATTGTGTGTATGTGTGTGTAGGTATAAGAGTGTGTGTTTGTGTGTGTGCGTGTATTATGTGTGTATCTGTGAGTATATCTGTGTATGTGTGTGTATCTGTGTATGTATGCCTGTGTGTGTGTGTGTGTGTATGAGTCATTTTCCAAAAAATGACGCATTGTTGAATTTGTGATTCCAGACCTAATTCCTTGGATACCAATATCAAATATTGCTTAAAATTGCCATTGACTATGTTCATAAACAACGCAAAACGTTTCCTGACCTTAAAATCAGGTTTTCAAAACTTCCCAATTCATAGAAATTTTACAGCTCTTTTGTAAATCTTGCTCAGTAGGCAAAAAAATGGCAAGTTCCGCAACACGTATATGTTTTTTAAAACATGCTTAGGGATAAAAATCATGGCACCAATGGTTAAATATTTCACAGTTATACAGAGTATTGGACAGCAGTACCGAGCATTAAAAAATCTTGGTGCCCGTCCTGGTTTTATATTTGTTTATTAACTCTTTATCTCCATATTTTGCTTAACCCGTTTCAAAGTTCTCTTCTGTTACCCAGCATTTCACACAGATGAATGGCCCCCTAAATATAAATGTATTTCTTTGAGATTTTGCAAGTGAAGACTCCCTTCATATTCCTTTATATAACATGAGACAGAGGAGCTTATGCAATGCGCGATTGAAAGATACAGAGTCACGTTTAACCCAACATAGTGAGTATTTGAGCATAAAAGTCCCTCCTGTTACCGGGGTCTATAACGACTTATAATACAGAAATCCGATACTGTCTCCTTTGGTTAGGAAGTCTGCCCAGGTTACATTTAATGGTAAGACAATCCATAACATTAGCTCTACCCAATGAGTGGTCATCAGCGTAATGATGTACAGAATTCCCTCCTGTTACGTTCCCTCCTGTTACTCGGGTTTTGGTAACAGGAGAGAAAAAAAAGTAACAGGAGAGAAAGGAAGGTGTTCAATAGCTTAACTGACCACAGTTTGAGTTAGAATGTGAGGTAGTCCATGCTTAATGGAGTAAATGAAAGAGGTTAAAACTAAAGGCAAGTTTGTGTTTTTCAACAGAATACCTGAACTGTAGTTTTTATATATTTGTTTGGTTATAGACACATCCACACACACACACACACATACACACACACACACACACACACACACACACACACACACACACAAACACAGCCACACACACACGTCTGCCTGCACACGCCAAATGCATACTTCAGAGCCCATCTTGCTTTTTTCTAGCTACCCACCCTTTTTCTACACACAGCCCTCAACCTATGGTGCGGCCAACAATTCGTCGCGCGACTTATCTCTACATATTATATTTGTGAATTTCGTCACTTTGGCAGCCTAAAACTTCCGAACCACTTATATTTCGAATTCGACAAAACTAATAGTCGTTTAGAAACATTTTCATTAGCTTCGTTCAGATCTATTCTTGGGAAAGTACGACTTCTAAAACGCCATTATAAACAAGTGAGGTTTCCGTTCACAAGCCGTTCGCACTGCTGTTTGGAGAGTATAAATCTAGACCTTCTAATGTTTTGCATCTCTCAAGATTTATTGCTCCATTCCAGTACTAGAATGTAAATATAGTAGGCCAATGACTTTCAGTTGATGTTAATGCACCGATAATTCCTTTCATTGAAAGGGGGCCAAGTTCGTTTAGTTGTCAAATATCTCCTGAACTCCATAAACTCTCCAGCTTTTGCACAATGACTTGTATCAATTTGTCTTAACAGATCAATACTTTTGTAAAGACCTGTTTGTTCTATTTTAGAAAATTCCTTATAAATACTAATAAAAAATCCTAGTGGGTGGTTTCTACTGATTTTAAAAGGTTTACAGCTGGGATGATATCGCTTTTAAAAGCAGGTCCGTCATTTGTTTTTGTGATCGCGAGTTTATCTTTATTGAACACATGCTTTTAGAAATTTTAGTGCAAAACAGTGTTCCCTATAAAATTAATTTCTTGTAACTTGTTTTTGCGACTAAAAAGTATCCCTGGTGAGCTTTGACGTAACCAATATTATGCGCATACAAAATGTGTGTGAGGAGCGGAAAGTGATGTGAACAGTTCTATTTTCCACGTGAAGGAGGTTTCCAGTATTTTATATAGATTTAAGAAGAAAAGTTGTAAAATCTAGGCTCAATTGTAGGGGTATAATGTGATTAAGACTAATTGAGACAAACTACGGTGCAAAGTATGGGTGACATTGATTCTCTCGTTCTCGTTAAAAAGACATTTGAAGATAAGTTACGCCACGAATTTTTGACCCCACTATTGTAGGCCGCTCCAACAATAGTTTGTGTCACGACGCGATGGAATCAGGCGCCCGTTAATTTTTGGGCATGTAGAGTATCATCTGAAAGCTTATTTATATGCGGTACTTTCAAAGAAGAGAATGATATCTGTCTTGTTTAAATAGAAGTCGAAATTTTTGCAATTGAAGGAAGTGGGGTAGTCAGTTTTCAGTGGTACAATTAATGAGAAAACTGCCACCAAAGTTTGGTATCTTCAATAGCTTAAGTAAGAGTCCTTGAAAAACGAAAATTGCATACTATGCTGTGCCATTAAACGTTTTTTCAGTAAAATTCACATTGAACTATGTTCTTGTATGAACATAAAAACAAAATGTCGACAAAAATTGCCAAACTGGTGGGACAATTTCCTTTTTAATCTATTTCATTATTTTAACGAACGCCTGATTTCACCGCGATGCCTCACGTATTACTATAGCAGTTTGCCCATTTTCATTTTCATTTTACTCACTACAGAGTATTGCAAAGTGTCTATGTCATACTTAGTTTTTCAATCAAACACAAAAGATAACATCAAAGTGTCCACAGAGTTAGATTGAAACCATCGACTTAAAATATGAAAATCTTAGATCGTGCTCTCTCAAACATTTCCGTCCAACCATGGAGAGCGCCATTTTGACACAAATATTTGTTTGGTCTGTTTGTTTTTTGTTCTTGTTTTTTTCGGGGAGGGTGGGGGGGGGTGGCTTTTATTTTTGTTTCGCTTGGTGTACTTTTTTAACGTGTCTGCAAACTCGCAGATTCACAAACATTTTCTGTAAAAGTTTCTGATAAATATAACTGCACTGGCACATCCCCAGCTTCTGATTGGTGCTTACTTTTACGTTTACAGTTTTATCCTCTATTGCCTTTAAGCGTCGTTGGGAGATGCAGTTTTCTAAGGTAGGCCAGCTCCACAGCTCTTTCAGTTGTTATATTATGTTTTCTCAGGGTTTCTTTGACACTCTCGATCCACCTTTTCCGCGGCCTCCCTCTTCCTTTATAGCCAGAGTGCTTGGTGTTGTAGGCTTTCAAGGCAGGTTTCCCAGGTGACATATGTAACAGGTGGCCAAACCATTTTATTCTCTGTCTTTCTATGCATGTAATGCGGGCAGGACTTAATGCCGATTTCTGTTCCTACTTCTTCATTTCTCTGCCTGCAATCTCTAAAATTGACCCCCACATTTTCATCGTATCTTTCAAAGACTTTTTTCCACGGCCAGTTCCCACGTTTTCTGCAGCTTTTCCAACTTTAATAGAATATTTTATCTTTCCTAGAGCTCTCTAGAATAACGAGACATTTATCAAGTTATGAGGGGACGATGACACCAAAGGCTTGCAAAAACCGAAGAAGTCTTTGAGCCTGCAGGCAAATCGATAATTGTGTTTAGCTAGGAGATGAAAGGGCAACGAAAGAACCCTCAAAGCATTTATCTTGCCACTCTGTCTGAGAGGAGAGACGCGTTTGCCCTCAAGTTATCCTGCTTTAAGACCTCTAAATGGCTTTTTTCTGTCCCACATAAATAGGCACTGACTGAGGGAAAGGGGCTCTGATTCTTCTGAAGACTTAACTCGGCGCTGTTCTAGTGTTACAAAGGGCGTTGGCCACTTTCTTTATAGCATGGTTATATTTTTCATTCTAGTTCTTGGTCTTGCTCTTATTCTTGTTCTTGTTTCTGTTGTTGTTGTTGTTGTTGTTGTTGTTGTTGTTCTTTTTCTTTTTCTTCTTCTTCTTCTTCTTCTTCTTCTTCTTCTTCTTCTTCTTCTTCTTCTT
>NW_004797977.1:262147-263388 GCF_000002075.1 Aplysia californica
TTATCTTATCTTATCTTATCTTATCTTATCTTATCTTATCTTATCCTATCTGTCTTATCTTATCTTATCTTATCTTACTGTGCAACCAACCTCCCCACTCGAGAATCGAACTACCTTCTCATGATTAAAACAGTGAAGAGAAATTTTGCTAGACCATAAAAACCAGTGAAATCATTTTTAGAATCTGGAAACAAAGAGCATAGAGTCTAATAAGTTGCCAAAAGCTTTGCCTCAGTTCCATCATTTATTTTTCAAACAAGAAATCCTCACCACTGAATAACCTTTGCATCACCTCTGTTTTACTTACGACTCTATCAGCCTAAAGATGTTAGATAAATGCTCAACGCACGTGAAACGTTTAGTTCGATTTGCAAGATTTAATTAGGCCGTCGGCGAGATGCAAGCCTTTAAAAAGTAACTCGATTGTTCCAGCGATCTATTAAGTTTTGTCCATATCATCGGGGTGAGATGCTATTCTGTTATTCCGTGTGGCTTAAAGAGAAGCCAGTCTGCGAAAGGGAATAGCATTTCGAGCTGTAGAAAAACAAGATAAATAGATACTAGATATATATACAAATGGAAACTTAACAGGGGTCGGAATGAACACAGATTTGCCAATATCGTGAGTTCACATGTGTGTTTGTGTGTCTGTGGAAAGGGGGGGTATGTGTGTGTTTGTGTTTGTCTGTCTGTGTGTATGTGTGTGTGTGAGTGTGTTTGTGCGTGTCTGTGTTTGTGTGTGTGTGTGTTTTGTGTTTGTGTGTGTGTGTCTGTGTCTATGGTGTGTGTTTGTGGTGTGTGTTTGTATTGTGTGAAAGTGTGTGTATGTGTGTGTGTGTGTGTGTGTGTGTGTGTGTGTGTTTGTAGTGTGCGTTTGTGGTGTGTGTGTGTGTGTTTGTGTGTGTGGGTTTGTGGTATGTGTGTCTGTGTGTGTGTTAGTGTCTATATGTGTGTGTGCGGGTGTGTGTGTGTGTGTGTGTGTATGTACGAGTGTGTGTGCTACTCTGTGTGTGTGTGTGTGTGTATGTGTGTGTGGGTGTATGTGTGTATGTTTGTGTGTATGTGTCTGTGGTGTGTGTGTGTGTACGAGTGTGTGTCTGCTACTGTGTGTGTGTGTGTGTATGTGTGTGTGTTTGTGTGTTTGTGAGTGTGTGTGTAGTGTGTGTTTGTGGTGTGTTTGTGGTGTGTGTATGTGTGTTTCAGTGTGTATGACGTGTGTATGTTTGTGTGTGTATGTTTGT
>NW_004797977.1:265158-266270 GCF_000002075.1 Aplysia californica
TAGGAAAAAAGGGAGGAGAAGAAAGAGGGAGAGGAGGTGGATAAAGAGGAGGATGACAAAGAGGAGGAGGGTGAGGTAGAAGAGGAGGAGTGTCAATGTAATTAGCTACAATCTGTGGCGGAAATCGTTTCAGAATAACGAGGAGCTTGAGTAATTACTAGCTGGGCCACCTTTCGATAAAAAGAATGATCAATACATTAACATCAACTGAAAGTCATTGGCCTTCTATATTATTTACACTCTGCGGGAATGGAGCAATAAATCTTGAGAGATGCAAAAAATATACTCTCAAAACAAAATGAGCCTCGCGAAATATCGCTTTCGGCACTTCGGCTGTGAAGGATCAGAAAAACAACTACACAGATTTGTGTCGTTTCTCAGTGGAATAATCGCAAAGGCCAAAGAAGGACGGGAACTTTTTGTCAGATATATTTTCTTTTTGGATTCAGGAAATGAATAAATTAAAAATTGGGCCCCGTCATGAGGAGAATAGATGTAACGGGGTCATACGTTGTGTTCATGTAACTGGGTCATAACCTGCGACCGTGTTTACCTTGTCCCACCATTACTTACCAAGATCTGGGCTGTAGCGGTCAGGCGGTTGGCCGTGACACCCAGGAGACCCGGGTTCGATTCCTGAATAGGAAGAATTTTAATCGTATAATGTCTGGTTCTTTCTGCTGGGATTTTAAAAAATCCCTCTCAGTCTGAGTTGGCCCTGACAGTCAAGGTCGAAGCTCGCCTCTTAAATGATCTGAATTGTGTCCTGGATACCTGGAAGCATCATCTCTGACTCAGAGGCTGACGTGTAATGACCCTCTATCTTTCACGGTCGCGAGCTGCCGTTGCACATTCTGTTATATCATTATCCAGTCCAGTCCATGTTCGTACATCGTATGACTGAGTCCTTTGTGGCGTAAAAATAGCTACATTGACTGCACCAATTATAACCAACCATTTCATGGAAACCCGTGGTGAATTACAGAGAGAGACTGGGGAGAGAGAGAGAGAGAGAGAGAGAGAGAGAGAGAGAGAAAGAGAGAGAGAGAGAGAGAAAGAGAGAGAGAGACGTGAGGAAGATAAGATAGAGAGAGAGGGACAGAGAGAGAGAG
>NW_004797977.1:268245-270187 GCF_000002075.1 Aplysia californica
TCACACTTTACAAGACCTCCCCCCCCCACACACACACATTACAAGCACACACACACACACACACACATACACACACACACACACACACACACATACATACACACACACACATACAACGAGAGAATAAATAGAGAGCTTCTCTATAACAGCGGCACATCTTTGACCACCCGAGAGCCCCAGTCCTGAAACAAACGGCCTGTACATTCTAATTAAACTACCTCAACCCCAGCGCCTATTGCTCCACCCCCAAGGGACGTACAGTGATGCAGTCTGTTACACGCTCAAAGGCTATTATCTAAATTAATTACTATCTTCTCGATCCCACCAAATGAAGCTTAGAGACCGAACAGAGAGGATTACCCCATTGAGGTCACGTGGTTTGCTAAATCGACATCGCTTGAAGACGCTGTGTCTTTAAACACTTTTTTACGGCACTCGCAACTGCATAAGGTCATATGAGCGCCAAAAGATTGTAGGTGTTACAAGAGAGTAACAAACATAAAAAAGAAGAATAGGCGATACGGACAATAGATGTTTGATAGGAAAGAAGAAGCAAACCACACCAGAGCACCCGCCAACCACCCACGACATTTTTTGCTTTGTTTTGTTATGATTTGGTAAGAGTTTTGCGCGCTCGTAACTGCGTAAGGACACTGTACCCACCATTTCGGAACTTTACGGTGACGGTAAAGATGGTTCCTGGCAGTAGGGAACGGAATAGAGGGTGCCCACGTCGCTCGGGTTTCATTGGAGCAGAGGAAGATAGGACCAAGCCTAACATTACTTAGACGCAACCCCACATCATGACTCATCAGCAAAATTATTTCTAAAATCATCACCGCTCTCAGTTCAATGATTTACATGTATAATCCTGGAATCTCTATCTGTATCAGTTACATGTCATATTAAGTATGCCCGTAATTCACTATTAGGCAGTATCATACGCACTTTTTTCTGCTTATCACATGGTGTCAATCTCATATAAATGGGCAAGGAATTTTTAAAAACTTATAAGTTTATTTTAGCACAAAAAAGAAGCTTGACTTCGTTATCCAAACAGATTTTCCAATCACGTTTTATTTTATTTTTTAAAATCTGAAACTTAAAAAAGCAAGCAGCAAAATGCAAACCATGAAATATGCAGATTCTTGTTCTTGATTTGATTGATTGTTCGGAACGTGCTTCGACTTATTTTTTTAATCTTTATTTTTTTTGGTAAGTGTTATACGGCGCTCGGAACCGCAAAAGGTCGCATTAAACATCTTCAGTCGGTAGGAAATTTTACATTTTGCGCGTGTGGCGGCCGAAGTCTACTCTTACCAATTTTAGACCCCCAAAGGATCTTTAATGTGCGCAACTTGCACATGGGACCTCCGAGATTTTTCGCCCTTGTCCGAGTAGGCTAGGTGTAGATCTTTCCTACCAGAAGATCGGGGGTGTGACTGAAAGACAGCAGTAAGAAGGAGCCAATGAGTAGTAGTAGAAAGGCTGCAGAAAGAGTCAGGAGCCTAGAAGAAGGGGCAAAGGAGGTGAGGGGGTGCGGGCAGAAAGTGAAAACGACCTCAACCGGATTCGAACTCTGGACCTTTGAATGAGAGACGAACACCGATACCTCTAGGCCACGAGAGCTCCCTGTGTTTCAACATTAGCTTTTGGACCTGCGTCTACGGTATCCTTGAGAGTTAGAGATTCCCTTCCCCGCATGTTGAAATGACACGCACCCATTGGAGGTTGTACCGAACAGCTAGGGCAAACTAACTCTTACAAGTATGCTCATCTGCTACTGAAAAGATGCTTTCAATTTATTTTCCATTTGCATTCCGATATTCATCAGAAATAACTGGTGAAACGTTGCTCACGTTTTTCTTGTTATTTCTCCTTTTGCTTCCCAAACTTCCATACGTCCTTGGGGCATTCCGGCTTTTGAGGTTTATGGGGGGGG
>NW_004797977.1:271679-283625 GCF_000002075.1 Aplysia californica
AGAGAGAAAGAGAGAGAGAGAGAGAAAGAGTGTGAGAGAGAAAGAAAGAGAGAGAGAGAGAAAGATAGGGAGAGAGAAAGAGAGACAGAGAGGGGGAGAAAGAGAGAGAGAGAGACAGACAGACAGACAGACAGACAGAGAGAGACAGAGAGAAACAGAGAGAGACAGAGAGAGACAGAGAGAGACAGAGAGAGACAGAGAGAGACAGAGATGGAGAGAAAGAGAGAGACACAGACAGACAGAGGAGGGAGGGTAATTCCTACTTCATCAAGAGTTGAAGTTGATGGCGTTGCTGAGCTCTGTGGGAGACAAAGCGGCCAGTTTCCAGGTCTGGATTCTTGCGGCGGGAAATTCCCTGGGAATCTGTGTGTAGGGAGTGATTGTTGGAGGGAGGAGGGGATTGGAGGGAAAGAGGGGGAGGGAGGGAGAGGGAAAGGGAGAGGGGATAGGTGAAAGGGAGAGGGAGAGATTGTGAGAGAAAGAGAGAGTGAAAGAAAGAGAGAGAGAGAAAGAGAGAGAGAGAGAGAGAGAGAAAGAGAGAGAGAAAAAGAGAGGGGGGTGAAGAAAGAGAGAGAGAGAGAAAGAGAGAGAGAGGGAGGGAGAGAGAAAGAGAGAGAGATAGAGAGAGAGAGGGAGAGGGGGGGACAGGAGGAAAGAGAGAATGAGAAAGAACGAAAGAGAGAGAGAGCGAAAGAAAAAGTGCGATAGATAGATAGACAGATAGATGAATAGAGAGAGAGAAAGAGAGAGAAACGAGTGCGGAAGGGGGGTAGAGAAATTGAGTTAGAGAAAGTGAGTTAGTGATATAATATTGGTGGTATTTCTGTGCATGTTTGTACTCGACGGTTTGACTTAACAGCAATTCTGTTGTCGAACACAGAACAGTGCCTGGATATTAAGTTTGTCGTAATTACTTTGGCGGGATTCTTGTGCTGTTTAATTGTTTCGTTGGTATTTCCTGGACGGTTGATTGGGGGGGGGGTTGTTCGTTTTCCCCTAATACCAGCACTTCATCATCATCATCATCATCATCATCATCATCATCATCATCATCATCATCATCATCATCATCATCATCATCATCATCATCATTGCCTTTTTCACCCTGAACCAAGGTATAGGCCATGGACAAACACTTTCTCATCCCCCACCAGGATATAGGCCACGGGCAAACACTTTCTCACCCCCCACCAGGGTATAGGCCACGAACAAACACTTTCTCACCCCCCACCAGGGTATAGGCCAAGAACAAACACTTTCTCACCCCCACCAGGGTATAGACCACGGACAAACACTTTCTCACCCCCACCAGGGTATAGGCCACAAACAAACACTTTCTCACCCTGCACCAGGGTATAGGCCACGGACAAACACTTTCTCACCTTGCACCAGAGTATAGGCCACGGACAAACACTTTCTACCAATCTCTATCCTTGGCTAGCCTCTTGGTGTTATTCCATGTCTTCCCACTTTTCTGTACATCAATTTCTGTGATTCTTCTCCAGGTTCCACGCAGCCTTCCCCTTGATCTTTTACCCTGTGGAATACCCGCACACGATGACCTTGAAACACAACATGACGCCTTGATGTAAGTCTTTTTTTTTTTTTCTTTTTTGGGGGGTTGAAAAAAAAGGGGTGGTGGATTACGGCGCTTGCAACTGCATAAGGTCATAATGGGCGCGCGGGACCCATTAAACATTTTCCTTTGGTAGGAAATTTTGAATTTTGCCCTAGCGGCAGACGAATCCTACTCTAATCGATTTTGGACCACCAAGGGAATTTTATGTTGCATGCATGCTCTCGGTCTCTCTTGTCTTGTCAAAACTTGACTACTGTAATTCTGTTCTGTCTGGTATTTCGTGTGAACGAATGAAGAAATTGCAAGTGGACCAAAATAACACGCAAGACTAGTGCTGAAGAGAAAGAAGAAAGATCCAGCATCAAAAATGTTAAAAGCTCTGCATTAGCTTTCAGTTGATAAAAGAATCCTTTATAAAGTTTCTATCTTCTGTTTTAAGTGTTATTACGATAAAGCCCCATCCTATCTATCTGAGCTTTCAACACATTACATTCCATCTCGTCAGTTACGGTCATCCACAGATGCAACAAAATTCAAAGCCCCTAGAATGAAATTACGATCTTTTGGTGAGAAAAGTTTCTCTTTTTTTCCCCAAAAATCTGGAACACCTTGTCTCAGGATTTCAAGGAAATAAAAAAATTTGACAGGTTTAAGCGATTGTTGAAAACTCATTTGTTTAATTGTTAGTTATAGTGTGTTAGTAAATGCGGTATTTATATTTTTCAAAATTAATTAATTAATTTCTAATGTCCTACTTTCGTGTATATATTAATGAATGGTTTTGAAAGTTCTTCTTTATGTTGTTGAACTGGTTTTTCTTGTTTGTGTGAAATGCTTTTTATTGTGTGAATGATCATGTGATTGGTGGAAAGCGCTCAGAGCTGATACTTGTATGGGATAGAGCGCTATATCAATAATCAAGCTATTATTATTATTATTATTATTTTATTATTATTTTTATTGACGTGCGTAACTTGAGATTTTTCACCCTTGTCCAGGAAGGCTAGGTATAGATTTTTCCTACCAAAAACTCAGGGGTGTGGTCAGGAGCCCAGAGGAAGGGGCAAAGGATGTGAGGGGTTGGGGGTAAAAAATGGAGACAAAAGCAGAAAACAGAACATTGCTAGAGAGCCTAAAAGAAGGTGAAAGGAGACAATTTTAGAGAAGGAAATGTTCCTGCCTCTACCTGGATTCGAAACCGGGACCTTTGAATGAGAGGCAAACACCTTTAGGCTGAAAATAATACAGCTCATCCGTTTCGCAGCGGACGAAAAGCTAGATCGGAAGTGGTGATGCCATAGATCAGCGCGACTCCGTCCGACTGTGTTAAAACATGGCGCTGAGCAGGCGTATACAGCTCAGTGGTCACCCCCCCCTCCCCGCCCTCCCCTCCCCCATCCCCCTTTTGTTTTATCTCCATGGCGTCCCGGAACACTCCGATGGCAGGGCGAGCCTGTCCGCATGAGAAAAAGAAGTGCTGCACTCACTCACGCACGTCTTTTGGGGTCCTCACGACTCCTCACACCTTGTTGTGTCAGTGAAATCACCAATAGGAAATGTAATAATAATAATAATAATAATAATAATAATAATAATAATAATAATAATAATAATAATAAAAATAATAATAATGATAATAAAAATAAATAGCATTTGTATAGCGCATATCCCCGCTCAACAGCAGGCTCTATGCGCTTTACGCTATATTATTACCCCAGCAGACCATTGAACACTCCGAAACATTCTCAGCTTTCCGGGAAGCATACAGTGCAAGCAGCTGATTAAGCGCTGAAACACTAACAAACTGACAAGATCTTTCGCTGTCTATAGCCGGGTACCCATTCCCAAATTCGTGTAAAGTGCCTTTCCCAAGGACACAACGTCGGGCCCTTGATGGAAATCGAACCCACGACCTTACGTTTGCGAGTCCGAGAGCCTAACCACTAGGCCACCGACACCACAAATGTAAAGAGGAGGGCACGTCAGTTTTGCGTAGCAGTATATCTTCAGCCTAACCTGTAGGCCACGAGACCCCCCGCTGTAAGTCTAATCACGATGCTCACTTCAGACAAAAGAAGGACCTCATTAGCAACTGTGAGTAGATTCTAGCGTGGCTGCTGTATTGATTTGAGTCACTGCTCGTAAAATGAGTTGTGGGGGGGGGGTTGTTTTTGGGTTTTTTGGGGTTTTTTCTGGTGGTTGGGGGTGTCTCAATAAGTGTCAGCCTTTTCTGAACGTTTGCGTCTCTTCTAAAAATACATAATGTGTAGCTTCTTTTTTATTATCCTTTTGCCAAGGACTACTATTCTCATTTTGCCCATTTATATGAGATTGACGTTATCTGATTAGTAGAAAAAGTGCGTATGATAGTGTCCAATAGTGTATTACGTGCATACTTAGTAGACAAATAACTGTTACAGATAGAGATTCTTGAATTATAGATGTAAGCCATTGATCTGAGAGCAATGACGATTTTAGAAATAATGGTGGTGATGTGTGATGATGTGGAATTGCGTTTAAGTAATGTTATCGTTAGTCCTATGTAATGTTAGCGTTATTCCTATGTAATGTTAGCGTTAGTCCTATGTAATGTTAGCGTTATTCCTATGTAATGTTAGCGTTAGTCCTATGTAATGTAAGCGTTAGTCCTATGTAATGTTAGCGTTATTCCTATCTTCCTCTTCTCCATTGAGCCACAAGGGACGTGGACACCCTCTTTCCCGTTTCTTTTTGGAACCATCTAGAAAAATAGCTAATAGATGTATTGATCTGTTAAGACAAATTGTTACAAGTCATTGAGCAAAAGCTGGAGAGTCTACGTTGGATAGTTTAGGAAACATTTGGCAATAAGATGTGCCATGAATTTTTGACCGCACTATAATATAACACTTGTTCTCATATAGCGCACTATAGTGCGGTCAAGAATTCGTGGCGCAACTTATTGTCAAATATCTCCTCAACTATCGAACATAAGCCCCCCAGCTTTTGCACAGTGAATTGTATCAATTTGTCTTAACAGATCAATATATGTGTAAACATCTGTTAACTCTATTAATGAAGAAAGGTTTTTCAACCTAGCCTCGATTGTTGTGGAAATTATGAATAACGTTAAGACAAATTGTATTCAAATTGCTGTGCAAAGTATGTGTTGTATTGATTCAGCCAGTAAAAAGATATTTGAGGGCAAGTTGCGCCATGAATTTCGGACCGTACTATAGAGAGAGGATCTTTTAGATCGGGTTTTCCCCGAGTCTCTTGAGACGATCCTAAGCAACTAGATTAAAGTTCATTGGTGTCCTTCCTGGTAACTCTGTGACGTCATATCCCGGAAGAGAGCTCTTGTACCCCCGGGAATCCGGGGAGACTCCCTTGTGAGCCAATTAAAAACTCCTCAGTGTTTCCAGTTTTAGCCTTGACGAAAATTTGAATGTAGTCTTGTCGTGGGTGGTTGGGGGGTGCTCTGGTGTGGTGTGCTCCTTCTTTCTTATCGAACATCTTCATCTGTCGTCCTAATCTCTCCTACTTCTTTCTTATCGAACATCTTCATCTGTCGTCCTAATCTCTCCTACTTCTTTTCGGTGTTGGTTACTCTCTTTTAACACTTCTAATCTTCGGCACTTATAAGACCTTATTGTGTTGCAAGTGCCGTAAAACTCTTACAAAAAAAAGAGAAGTAGTATTAACTTCCCCCACTTGATCTGACTAAAAATTATAGAGGGTAAGCGGGGCAGTATATGTCTTCCTAAACTGGCGTGGAACAAATTTTACAGAGTTTAGTTTTAGTTTTAGTAAGGTTTTACGGCGCTCACAACGGCAGAAGGTCATATGAGCGACAAGGGGTGGATGTCAACAGAGAAGTCCAGACGGGAAATCAGGCTTACTCTGCTCACCTTTCTTTACCTCATCAGCACAAAGTCTGCATCAACTATCAAGGCACCCGTGAAATAGCGGGTCACAAGAGAGTGACAAACATACCGAAAAGTAGAGGAAAATGACGATTGTCAGGATGAGGAGGAAAAAAAACAGCAGGCGAAAATTTTAATGTATTATTTTCCCCTTTTGCTTTTTGCTCTGAAAGGGAAACTAGAGGGAAATCGGGGCAGCGCTGTGCGAGTCGTCCAAGACTGACTTGGAATAAATAATCATCCAGTGACATTCGGTGTGAGCAGTGTTCTTGGCTTCATATATCTTCATCAGCTCTGAAGGAGGAATGACAGGTAACTTACAGCGAATGCATTTTTGTCCTAGATAATGCACCTACTCATACATAGGCAAACAGCCAACCTGCAATTGCCTTCAAAATGGTGGTCTCTGGTTTCTGCCTCCTCACTTCCCATAATTTCTCAGTATCTGAGATGAGAATATACAATAGCTTTATGGAAGGTACAAACGAACAAAACACTGTCGGGATCCGAACCCACCACCTTCAGGTGGAGAGTCTGAATGTCTAGACCACTAAACTCATCAAAATACGAGTGAGATTATATCTGGTCTAATGGCCCTTGGTGCTGGAGTTTTGTCTTTAAAATACCGTAAGTAACTTCCTTTTTTCCTGACAGTTAAAGAGCACAATTCGCTTTTTAAATACCATTAATAACTTTTTTCCTGCCAGTTTTGTCTTTTAAATACCGTAATTAACTTACCTCCTGCCAGTTAAACAGCACAACGCTAATTGCCGAAGATGTCCTGTTCATTTCCTACAGCTGTCTAATGGCGCAGCTTAATGGACTCTGGTCTTCAGTTCTTGGAGAGAGAGGGAGTGACGGATGTTTTCCTGTGTCTGTTCATTCAACTAAACGTGGAGTTACGCAGATTCTGTCACAAGATCCTCCAACCCGGGTTGAGACGGAACGACATACACACGACACTCTTTTTTTTTGGTAAGTGTTTTACGGCGCTCGCAACTGCATAAGGTCATATGAGCGCACGGGACACACTAAACTTGCCCGGGTGGTGAGCAAAGCCTACTATTATATATTTTAGACCACCAAGGGATCTTCAACACGACACTCTATCCCCTCGCCTAAGAGGGAGCGACAATATAACCAATATAATATTGTGTGTCATGACGTTGTGGAATCAGGCACTCGTCAATTTTTTGCCATATGAGGTTATGCATATCATCTTAAAGCTTGTTCATTTGCCTTCCGTTTGGTGAAATATATATCAATTTATGCTTAATAGAAGTCGAAATAGTTGCGTTGAAGGGGGTCAGGGTCGCCTGGTTTTAGGGGTAAAATTAGCGAGGAAATGGTTGTCAAGGTTTGGTAACTTCCACAGCCAGAGTCCTTGGAAACTGAAAATTATCGTTTTCTGTGCCTTTAATCAAATGTTGGGCCGCAAAATCCAGAGAAAAAGGAGTTGTTAAATGGATATAAAAGGTGTTGAGCAATGAAAAGATAATTAGAAAAAAAGACACATCGGTACACACAAAAAGCCTATTTCTTTGCTTTCATTATTTTGACGTGCGCCTGAATTCACCACAATGCCTCACATTTGCTTACAAGTTGAAACTTGGGTGACTGCCACACTGCTTCGCCTCAGCCTACCGCTCATTTCATCGTCTTTCAATTTTAATAAATAAGGTACTTTTACCGTCCCATCGACGCAATTTAGATCATTTAGGAGGTGGGCTTCCGACCCTGCCCATCAAAGACAAAACGGAATGAAACTGGTGCAACATACCATCAGCAAGACCGATATATTCAAAAAAGAAAATTGTTGTTCCCAATCGGGAATTGCACTCGGGTCTTCTTGCGTACGACTGCAAGCATCTATACTTGTAACAGTAGGCCAACAAGTCTTCAGTGCCTTTTGTACGGAAAGTCATTTTTGTGTTGTTGCTGTTGTTGTTGTTGCTGTTGTTGTTGTTGCTGTTGTTGTTGTTGCTGTTGTTGCTGTTGTGTTGTTGTCGTTGTTGTTTTTGTTGTTGTTGTTGTTGGTGGTGGTGTTGTTGTTGCTGTTGTTGTTTTCTTTACTTCTATCATCAAAATATCTCAGTGGACAGCCCATTTTTCAGCGTCAAAACAGAAGCTGTCATAATCTGTATCAATCTCCTGTGAGCATAATCATAAGAAAGCTTTCTTCCCTCGATGCCCACTCTGTCTTTCTTAGCGATTTCTGACGTGAAGGATGTCTAATTTTTCCGGTTTTCCTGACATTTTCCAGGTTCTGTTCGCCTCAGCTCTTGTGGGAGGGTGGTGGGTGCTCTGGTGTTCTGTGCTCCTTCTTTCCTAGCGAACATCTATTGTCCTTATGTCTCCCCCTTTTCGTGTCTTTTTTTATTTCTCAAATAATAAATGTGGGAGTTTTTAGGCTCTCGTTCGCACAATTTAGATGCGTAATTACTTGCTTATTTATTAATCTATTGATTCACATACTCAAAACATGATGTAAAATGGTGAAATGGTATATTTTTAACGCCCCTTTCAGCACTTTTAGGTTGTTTACCAGGCGGGCCTCTGAATTTAACGTCCATCTCCGAAAGGACCGAGTCCAGCAGGAAATTCGTGTACAGTGTCTTTCCAAAGGACACAACGTCAGACAGAGCTGAGGCTCGAACCCCAAACCAGCAATCTCACGATTACGAGTCCTGAAGTCTAACCACTAGACCACGGACGCCACCCAACCAGGACAATTTAATTCTTTTTTTGTTAGTGTTTTACCTGGCTCGCAACTGCATATGGTCATATGAGTGCGCAGGGCACATTAAACATTTTCAGTTGGTAGGAAATTTTGAGTTTTCTCCGGGTGGCTGCCGAAGCCTTCTCTTACAGATTTCAGACCACCAAGGGATTTTTTACGTGCGCAAATTGCACACGGGACCTCCGAGATTTTTCGTCCTTGTCCGAGAAGGCTAGGTGTAGATTTTTCCTACTAGGAGATCAAGGTGGTAGACAACAGTAAGGAGCCAAGGAGTAGCAGTAGAAAGGCTGCAGAAAGAGTCAGGAGCCCAGAAAAGGCGGCAAAGGAGGTGAGAGGGTGGAGGTGGGGGCAGAAAGTGGAGACAAAAGCAGACTTCAGAACTTTTCTAGAGAGCAGGAAAGGAGGTGAAAGGAGCCAATTTTAGAGAAGAAGATTTTTTTCGTTGCTACCCAGATTCGAACCCGGGACCTTTGAATGAGAGACGAACACATTAACCTCTAGACACGAGAGCCCCCCCCCCCCCCCCTTAACAAGAGTACAGGAAAACAAATGACTCAACAATATGCTGGACGTTTTTAGATTAGGCTGGAAACAATCCACTTTGAGAAAATAAGAAACTAGAATCTAGATCTACTGAGAGAAAGTGTTTCGTCGAAACTGACTTCCTTCAAGCGAATTCTTGTTATGGTTATAAGATAAAATAAGATAAGATAAGATAATGCTTTATTATCCCAGAGGGAAATTTTTCTTGAATGTACAGAACCGAAAAAACACGTGCAGGTATATTTTAAAAAAATTCAAGTTATATATTACTTTCATTAAAATTCAATATGAAAATAGAAGTAGAGCTGACAAATGTACGTATCACATCAGATTCATCATTCAATCACATACAGGAATATAGTTACAAGACCCTTGGGGTTATATCTTTGTTTTTCCTCACTTTTAAGGAAAGCAGCCTTCCTCTGTAGGCCCACTTACGAGGTAGAATTATGTCTTACGATTCGAAAAACGCCTAGCCATAAGAAGCGCTCCTTTCCCTCCTCGTGTTTCTTTTTATCACCCGTACGGAATTGGATTTAATATCATTCCAATATATTTTATTATTCCTTTCAGATCCTGGTTTCATAATATGGCGCCCAATTTTTTAATTCGTTAGCTTGAGGAACTTAAACAGAATTTTTATTCGTGTATAGATGGCTCACGCTATTTATTCTGTGTTGTTTATGTTCTCTCTTTCCATAGTAATGATAATAATAATAATAATAATAATTATAATAATTATAATAATAATTATAATAATAATGATGAATAGCATTTGATAGCGCATACACCCGCTCAAAAGCAAGCTCTATGCGTTTTACACTATATTCCCCCCCCCCCCCCCCCCCCGGGGGAAGGCAGGAACACTCTGAAACATTCTCAGCTTCTCGGGAAGCATACTGTGAAAGCAACTGATTAAGTACTCAAACACTAACAAAGTGACGAGATCTTTTGCTGTCTAGATCTATGGCCGGGTACCCATTCCCACCTGGATGAAGTGAGGAAAATTCATGTACAGTGCATTTCCCAAGGACACAGGGTCGGGCCCCTGACTGGATTCGAACCCACGACCTCCAAGAGCCTATTATTCCGCTATAATACCGTACCTGTAGGCTATTGACAGAGGTGGTGCAGTAGTTAGGTGCTTCGATCACGCACGCAGAAGACCCACGTTCGCTTCTTGTGTAGAAATAATGACTCACTAATTTCTATCGAGTATATCAGATGTGTGTGCGTGTGTGCGTGTGTGCGAGTGTGCGGGTGTGTATATGTGTATCTGTGTATGTATGTGTGTGTGTGCATGTGGGAGTGTGTGTGTGCGTGTGTGCGTGTGTGTGTGTGTGTGTGTGTGTGTGTGTGTGTGTGTGTGTGTGTGTGTGTGTGTGTGCGCGTGTGCGTGTAAGTGGTGAAACACCGAACCAATGTGCCAGGATCTGGACAGTGCAGATGTATCTTATCGTATCTTATCTTATCTTATCTTAACTTATCTGATCTTATCTTATCTTATCTTATCTTATCTTATCTTATCTTATCTTATCTTATCTTATCTTATCTTATCTTATCTTATCTTAACTTATCTGATCTGATCTTATCTTAACTTATCTTAACTTATCTTATCTTATCTTAACTTATCTGATCTTATCTGATCTTATCTGATCTTATCTTATCTTAACTTATCTTAACTTATCTTAACTTATCTGATCTTATCTGATCTGATCTTATCTTGTCTTATCTTGTCTTATCTTATCTTATCTTATCTTATCTTATCTTATCTTAACTTATCTGATCTGATCTTATCTTAACTTATCTTAACTTATCTTATCTTATCTTAACTTATCTGATCTTATCTGATCTTATCTGATCTTATCTTATCTTAACTTATCTTAACTTATCTTAACTTATCTTAACTTATCTGATCTTATCTGATCTTATCTTATCTTGTCTTATCTTGTCTTATCTTGTCTTATCTTATCTTATCGTATCTTATCTTATCCTATCCTATCTTATCTTAACTTATCTGATCTTATCTTATCTTATCTTATCTTTCTGCTGGCACGCTGTATCCCTGTCAGCCCGGGTCGGCCCAGAAAGGCAGGGTCAGAGCCTGCCTTCAAAATGTCAACGAAATATTTTGTCCAACTTGTTATTACTTTACCGCGGTGCAAATTGCAGCTTGCACTATAATATTACGTTTCCCAGTAAGCCGATAATGTTTCTGAGTGCTCTAGTGTCTACTGGGATAATATGTAAGGCATCGTGGTGAAATAAAGCACTCGTCAAAAAAAAGTAATCCAATATATCAGCATTTTTGGTCTATTTTTGAGGGGGGACTGGCTTAACAACTTTTATCTCCAAAAAAATAAAAACAGTTTTAGGTGAATTTTACTGAAAAAAGTAGATTTATGACGCAAAATATGAACATTTTCAGTTTTCAACGACTGTCAAGCTAATGAAGTTACCTAATATCGGCGGCTATTTGCTCACTGATTCTTCCTCTGAAACCAGGCTATCCTCACCTCCTTCAATTGCAAATAGCTTAACTTCTATTCAAGATAGATGGGTATTTTTTTTCATAGAACGCAAGGTAAATGAATAATATGCTTTAAGATTATACCAATAACTCCACGAGGCGTTGGTAGCCTAGTGGTTAGGCTACCGGACTCGTAATCGAGAGACTGCGAGTTCGGGGGTTCGAGCCTCAGCTCGGTCCGACGTTGTGTCCTTGGGAAAGGCACTTTACTCGAACTTCCCACTTGGCTCGGTCCTATCGGAGACGGACGTTAAACTCGGAGGTCCCGCATCTTAAATAACATAATAGTGTTGATAGGGGCGTTAAACCTATACCATTTCACCAACTTTCACAAATAACTCCACATGCCCAAATATTGACAAGCGCCAGATTCCACCACGTCATGACACATATGGGTTGTAACTCGCTCAGACTCAGAGCATGCTGTTGGACGTGGATATGCGCATGCAACTATTATTATTTTCAGTATTATCATTATCATTATTTGTTATCATTATTTCTATTATCATCTTTATTATTTTTATATTATTATCATTATTATTATCATTATCATTATCATTAAAGTTATCATTATTATCATTATCATTATTATTATTATTATTATTATTGTTGTTATCATTCTTCTTCTTCTTCTTTTTATTATTATTAT
>NW_004797977.1:284230-289774 GCF_000002075.1 Aplysia californica
CACACACACACACACACACACACACACTCACGCACGCACGCAAACATACACACACACGCAGGCTTACAGTCACATGCATCATATAAATGAACAGTAATATATACAATAATAATATTAAGCTAAATACATACTCAGTATTCTGACTGTAACTCAATGTTTTTCTGATGCGTGCACTTGGGTCATATTGAACACTTGTAAACAAGATGGAAGCATTTTGGTGAATGATAAATATGACTTTTGATGTGTTGCAAAATATTTACTCAAACTAAGTGCGGTTCCTGTTCACTGGTGGGCTTACAGTCAGAAACGACTTTGTATACAGCGAGTTATCTTATCCTTAACGGATACACTTTAAAACGTAAAGTTGCTCCAGCATCCGATCTTAACATTGGGGATTGCCTTGTTAGTGAGACAACTTCCTGGGACTTCGGCATATTGTGGTAGGGTGGCCAGTTCCTTTCCACGCCGTCTTTACTTCCCCAACTCGAAGTCAGGTACCCATTACTACTGGGTGGGCAGGAGGGGGCGAAAAATAACCCGTGTCCGAACCGAGGCTCGAACCCGTACTTTCCGCTTCGGAGACGAGCGCATTAACCGCTCCGCCACCGCACCCTCATTAATAACATAAATAGCGTTTTGTAACATACAACAGTGGTGATTATGCTGAAGCTAAATTAATAATGACATTGGCATTGTCATGATACAACTTTTACGACTACTTTTCTTTTATGTTTTAGAAAGTGTTCACTCCTCTCGCAACTGCATAAGGTCATAATATTATGAGCGCCAAGGGGTGGATGTCAACAGAGAAGTCCGAACTGGAAATCAGGCTTGCTCTGCTCACCTCTCTCACCAAAAAAGCACAAAGTCTGCCTCGATTATCAAGTCACTCCGGAAATAGCAGTTCACAAGACATTGACAAACATACAGAAGAAGTAGAGGGAGAATGACGATATTAATATGAGGAAAGAAAAAGCAGCAGTTCCCCCTATGTTGTTCCGTCACAGTATGAGCATGACATTGATAAATCAGCCCATTTACAATTCTACTGTGCAGAAGAACATACTGATTTCCTGGCACACTTTAACACTGCAGGTTATTCAGGAGGCAGTTGGGTGGGGGGGGGATTTCGAATTGTTTCTCCATCTCCGATAGGGCCTAATCGAATAAGTCACGACGCGTTGGAATCAGGAGCTCGTCAATTTTTGGGCCTGTGGAGTTATTGGTACCACCTGAAAGCTTATGTTATGTACTTTGCTATCAATTTAAAGAATACCCATCTCTCTTGAATGGAAGTCGAAACATTTGCGATTGAACGAAGTGGGGTCACCTGGGGGAAATGGCTACCAAAGTGTGGAAACTTCAAACGTTTCAGAGTCCTTTAAAATTGAAAAAGTTCATATTGTGTGCCTTTTATCAACGTATTACAGTATAATCCACTTGGAAATGTGTTTTTATATGAACACGAAAGGTGTTGGCCAAGAAAAAAATCGATTGAAAATTACCAAACTGGTGGAAAAATATCTGTTTCTTCGATTTCACCATTTTCACGAGCGCATGATTTCATCATGATGGCTAACAATGGTTGAAAAGATTAAAAACCTCCCCGAAACAACCCAAGTTCAGAATATCTAGTTAGGTTAGGGATTCGAACCATAGTCATCCGCTCTGCAGTCCAATTTAAATACACCAGCTGTGCAGATGGTGGGCCCGCAAAATACGAAAAGACTGTTTTAGTTTTAGTAAGAGTTTTACGGCACTTACAAAACAATAAGGTCAAATATGTGCCGAAGATTAAAGGTGTTACAAGAGAGTAACAAACACAAAAAAGGAGGAGAAATCAGGACGATAGATGTTCGGTAGGAAATAAGAAGCAAACCACTCCAGACAACCCGTCACCCATCCACATGAAAGGAAATGAATTTAAAATTATTCCAACGTGAAAATAATATACCGGCTTATAATCCAGTTGTCAAATGACAAATTATGATTTTGACACAGACGTTTTTATGCCCCTTTCAACACAATATAGGACATAGTTGGTCCCTTTTAAGGACAAGCGGGCTAACCCAGATTTCGGGGGTTTCCAGAAATCTTGACCTACACCAAAAGTGGGCATTACCCTACCTGTCCTGTAGGAGAAGTTTAGTTTCATTGGTGTGTAATTTGTTTGGTTATACAGAAAACTTTCCTTGTCTTTTAAAGAAACTAAACAGGAGTCCAAAAACTTTACCTTCGATTTTCTTGAAATAGCATTTTTCGGGATAGCCCCCTTGCGCTTAAAAGCGACCAATTCAGGAGGAGGGCTTCGACCCTGTCTGTTAGGGCCAACCCGGGGTGAGAGGAATGCAGCGTTCAGCTAAAAGACGGAGTGAGATGCTGGAAAAACATTCCTTGAATTCCATCTGGGGATTAAACACGGGTCTCCCGCGTGCGACAACAAAGCCTCCCCCCCCCTCTGTTTCACTTCCCTTTCCTACTCTCTAGCAATGTTCTGTCGTTTCTTTCGAATCCATTCTCTGCCCCACTCCCTCACCTCCTTTGATACATCCTCTGGGCTCCTGGCTCTTTCTGCAACATAATTCACCTCCTTTTCCTGCTCTCTAGCCATGTTCTGTTTTCTGCTTTCGTGTCCATTTTTTGCCCTCAACCCCTCACCCCCTTTGCTTCCTCCTCTGGGCTCCTGACTCTTTCTGCAGCCTTTCTACTGCTACTTCTTGGCTCCGTCTTACTGCTGTCTTTCAACCACACCCCCTATCTTCTGGTAGGAAAGATCTACACCTAGCCTTCTTGGACAATGGGGAAAAATCTCGGAGGACCCGTATGCAAGTTGTGCGAGTGAAAGATCCCTTGGTGGTCTAAAATCTATAAGAGTAGGCTTCGGCCGTCACCCGGGAAAAAATTACAAATTTCTGCGAACTAAAAATGTTTAAATGTGTCCCGCGCGCAGTTAAGAAGGAGCCAGGGAGTAACAGCAGAAAGGCTGCAGAAAGAGTCAGGAGCCCAAAGGAGGGGGCAAGGGAGGGGAGGGGAGAAAGAGGAGACGAAATGAGACGACAGAACATTGCTAGAGAGCAGGAAATGAGGTGAAAGGAGACAATTTTAGAGAAGAAAATGTTTCGGTCGCTACCCGGATTCGAACCCGGGACCTTTGAATGAGAGACCACCACCTTAACCTCTAGGCCTCGAGAGACCCCGGTTAGGCGCTTTGCAGTCGCAAGTAAAAAATGCACGAGTTCAGGTCCAGTTTGGCGAGGTTTTTCTTGAGTATGTCATCAGTCTATCTGCTGTGTCTATGTGTCCCTGTCAGCTCGGATTGGTCAACACCATCATCAGTAGCAGCAACAAAAACATCATCAGCAACAACCACAACAGCATCAGCAGCAAAATCAACACTAGCAACAACAAATACAGCATAGTAACGACAACAATAACAACAACAACAACAACAACAACAACAAAAAGCTCTACAAGAACAAGAACAAGAACAAGAACAACAACAACGACAGCAACCTGACTTACATGCATTGTTTATTTTACCTAAGCACAACCAATAAAACTACAACAACAACAACTATCAACTTTGCTCAATCTGCAAAGTGCTGAGTGAGTAAGTGGCAGTACTCACCCTCGATCCACGCGACAAATCTTTCCGAGAAATCCGAGAAAGAACCAGAGAGAAAACGCCTCTCTTGATCGACTGAGCGACCTCACACTTTGTCCCTCTCACTCTCAACCCCCTCTCTCTTTCACTCTCTCACTCTGAACAGCGCCACGTTCTGACAGCGCGTATGTACGTGCGCATGTGCGCGCGTATGTGCGTGTGTGAGAGTGTGTGTCTGTGATGTTTTCGACTCGATGTGGTGGCGTAGTGCGCTTTAAAACAAGTCCACTGAGCTAAAGTGGTAGAAGATATTCGGAGACGTCTCCAACGAGCACCCAGGAACTATTCGGAGACGCACTCCTGCACGCAAACTGCGTATTGTTTTACGGCGCTCGCAACTGCATAAGGTCATATGAGCCCCAAGAGGTGGATGTCAACAGTGAAGTTCATAATACCAGAAATCATGCTTACTCTGCTCACCTCTTTCGCTTCAACAGCACGAAGTCTGCTTCGAATAAAAAGGCGTCCGGGAAAAAGCGGTTCAAAAGATAGTCACAAACATACAAAAGAAGTGGAGGAAAAATGACGATAGCAAGGATTAGCAAAGAAAAAACAGCAGTTCCCCCTATGTTGTCCGGCACACTATGAGCATGACATTGATAAATCAGCCCATTTACAATTCTAACTGAGCATAAGAACATGTTAATATCCCCCTTTGGCAATGGCATGAGACACTTCAGTCAGTAACACCGCCCCGAGAGGTAGGGTCTGTTTGACAATAATATATGCAAGTAAACAATTACTGTCTGAACTATTTGGCTATAAAGCTCTTACTAGAGCTAAAACACACGGGGTCTTGTCTGTGTCTCTCTCTCTCTCTCTCTCTCTCTCTCTCTCTCTCTCTCTCTCTCTCTCTCTCTCCTCTTTTCTATCTCTCTCTCTATAGGTTTCTCCTGGAAAGAAGAGAACATTCCCCTTTGACAGTCAGCGAATCTAAAGGATCACCGATGTATCAGATATTTGTATCACGACGCAGTGGAATCAGGCGCTCGTGAATTTTTGAAGCAAGTGGCGTTATTGGCATCATCTGAATACTTATTAATTTGCCTGTCTTTCAATGAAAAAGATAACCATCTATCCTAAATATAAGTCTAGATAGTTGCGACTGAAGGAGGTGGGGTCACCAGGTTTCAGTGGTAATATTAGCGAGAAAATGACCGCCAAAGTTTGGTAACTTTCATAGCTGGAGTCTTTGAAAATTTAAAAACTACATATCATTTTGAGCCTTTAATGAACGTATTAAAGTAACATTCATATGGAAATTGGTTTTTTTATGAATCAAAAAGGTGTTGAGCAAAAAAAAAAGAAAAGAAAATTAGAAAAAAATTGCCAAACTGGTGGAACAATGCCAGATTCTTCGATTATGTAATTTTGACGATTGCCTGAATTTACCATGATGCCCCACATTATTTACCGTAACAAAACATACTAGGAAAGTGGTTAGGAAACTTTTGATGGATGCTCACAATTTGTGACTCGTCAGCTATAACTGATGGCTATAGGAACTTTTTAGTAAAATGTCTTATTTTATTAAACTGTTTTCACCTTCACATCTTCACAATTTAGATCATTTAGTGCCGGGCATCTGACGCTGCCTGTCAGGGTCAACCCGAGCTGAGAGGGACATAACATCCCAGCAGACAGACCCAGGCTGAGAGTGACATAACATCCCAGCAGACATCCGAGCTGAGAGGGATACGACATCCCAGTAGACAGACCCAGGCTGAGAGGGATACGATATCACAGAAGACAGACCAGGGCTGAGAGGGATAAAACATCCCAGCAGACAGGCCTGGGCTGAGAGAGATACAACATCCCAACAGACAGACCCAGGCTGAGAGGGACACAGCATCCCAGCAGACAGACCCGGGCTGAGAGGG
>NW_004797977.1:292034-293003 GCF_000002075.1 Aplysia californica
AAACAAAAAAAATATTCAAAAAAAAATCACTAACCTGCGGAAAATTGCAAGTTTCTTCATTTTGATCATTTTGACTAGAGCCTGATTCCACCTCGTCCTCACAAATGGAGAGTTTAAAAAAGTCAGTATGATACATCTCTCATGTAGCACGTACATTACAGCATTATCGTGATGTGTTTCGATGCACTGTTGCAAACCTGAAAAAACAACACTTTGGAATATCGTTTTGGCGTGGTGAAACATTGATGTCTGGCAAAGATCGTATATAACAAGATAGTTCACTCAGGCAAAAAAGTGTCCGCGGAAGTCCGCGCATTGGTTCATATGGTGTGGCAGTCTTTATTTTGAAACTCTCTTTCGTTTCCCCAGAACAAGAATAGGAATAACACAGTTTGTTAGTTTTACTTTTATTGTTTTGCACACAAGTAGGGTAACTCTGATCGCAAAGTCCGCACTTTTTCGAAGAGGACGCCACCGAACTCTGAGGACACTTTTTTAATTGACTCAAAGAGAGGAGTGAACTATCTTGTTATACACGATCTTTGTGTCTGGTCCGTCTATATTCCCCGACACTGTTGATAGCTTCTGTCTACTGTCTATGGACATTTGCATCGTTTATATAAAGACGTAACCATAAAAGACTTCTCCGGGGACGGATAGAACCGTTTGTAGACGAGATGCCATTAGGTTGAGTGGCAAGTCTGTGACTCTCTCACTGTCTGGCTAGCTGTCTGTCTAGCGGTGTGGTTTGCTCCTTCTTTTTTTTCTATCAAACATCTATCATCCTTATCTCTCTTCCTTTTTCGTGCGTGTTATTCTCCTGTAACAAATCTATTCTTCCACACTTATATGACCTTAGTGTATTTCAAGTGACGTAAAAGTCTTACGAAAACTGAAAGATGACTGGGTTGTCATTTTTTCTTATTCTTTCCTTTGCTTGCTACCTTCTATTTAGGAGATTGGTTTGGG
>NW_004797977.1:293598-294764 GCF_000002075.1 Aplysia californica
TGTGGTAGGGTGGCCAGTTCCTTTCCATGCCGCCTTTACTTCCCCAACTTGAAATCAGGTACCCATTACAGCTGAGTGGGCAGGAGAGGGCGAGAAAACTCCATGTCCGAACCGAGGCTCGAACCCGAACTTTCCGCTTCGGAGACGAGGGAACTAACTGATTTGCCACCGAAACCATTTTGTGACTTTATTTGTGCGACTGAATTTTTTAACTGTCCAACAAGGCCTATATGACCCAGCGATTTTCAAGGCCCAGAATATAGGTATGTCCTCTTTGGTTAGCGCTCAGACAAAGCTTTATCATGCAGCATACTTCTTGAAGACGGTCTGTGAAGACTCAACCAAAATGTTGATATTTTATGAAAATGTCACCACCACCTGTATTTTTGGACTAACACCTTTATAATACACGAGATTGTGAGATTTTTCTCCTGGCACTTCACTTATGTGAGTGAAATGTTTACTCTGAAACACGGCCTATGTGAGCCGGCGATCTTCCAGGTCCAGAATAATATAGGTATTTGTGAGACAGCGTGGTGAAATCAGGCGCTCGACAAAATAATAAAACATAAGAGTCGGTATTTTTTTATATTTTTTTTGGGGGGTGGGGGTGGGGCGATGGGCAATATTATCTAATTTTCTTTTCTTTTTTAGTCTTAGCACCTTTTATATCCATTTAAAAACACATTTTTGTGTGGATTTTTACTGAAAAACATTGCTTAAAGGCACAACAAATTTGTGTAAATTGTCAGTGTCCAAGGACTATGGAAGTTTCCAAATATTGGCCGTCATTTTCTCGCCAATTTTACAACTGAAACCAGGCGACCCTGACTTCCTTCAATTGCAAATATCTCTATCTCTATTCAAGATAGATATATATTATTTTTTACCAAAAGGAAGGTAAATGAACAAGCTTTAAGATGATACCAATAACTCCATAATTATGCCCCAAAATGGAGGAGCACCTGATTCCACCACGTTGTGACACATATCTTCTACGACTAGCGCTCAGACAAAGCTTCATCATCCCCCCCCCTCCCTTTCTCAGGTTGGTGTTACTGACTGGTGTCTTTAGGCCATTCCCAAAGGGGGACATTACCATCTTCTGTGGCACAGTAGAATTGTAATTAATGTGATTGTAAATAGGCTGATTCATCAATGTCATG
>NW_004797977.1:295691-296923 GCF_000002075.1 Aplysia californica
GGAGAGAGAGAGAGAGAGAGAGAGAAAGAGAGAGAAAGAGAGTCATAGAAGACTGAATGCACGGTAAAGGTCCAGTTAAGCCCCCAATCGGAACTTTCTTGACCTATTGCGCACGTCTGGGGCCGCCATTCTCTTGCCGTGACGTCATGCGCGAAAGATGATTGTATTTTTTTTCAGCACGTTTGGAAAAGACCCTATAGTGAAGTCAAAAATTCGCGGCGCAACTTATTGTCAAATATCTCCTCAACTATTGAACATAAACTCTCCAGCTTTTGCACAGTGACTTGTATCAATTTGTCTTAACAGATTAATATTTTTGTAAAGACCTGTAGGCCCTATTCTAGAAAATTCCTTAATAAATATTAATAAAAAATCCTAGGGGGAGGTTTCTACTGATTTTAAAAGGTTTACAGCTGGGACGATATCGCTTTTAAAAGCAAGTCCGTCATTATTTTTTTTCGAATTGCCAGATTATCTTTATTGAATGCATGTTTTGAGAACTTTTAGAGCAAAAAAATGTTCACTGTAAAATTAATTTCTTGTAAATAGTTTTGCCACTAAAAAGTGTCATTGGTGAGCTGTGACGTAGGCCATATGCGTATACAAAATGTGTGTGGGAAGTGGGAAGTGTTGTGAACAGTTCTATTTTCCACATGGACGTGGTTTGTAGTATTTTATAAATAAAATGTATCAAGAATTTTTTTTGGGTCTAGTCTCAATTGTTGTGGAAAAATAATGATCATGTTAAGACAAATTGAGACAAAGTACTGTGGAAAATATGGTTGACATTGATTTACCCGTTATAAAGATATTTGGTGATAAGTCGCGCCACTAATTTTTGACGGTACTATAACTCTTTGGAGATGTAGCGGACAAATTATATATCCCATCTGCAGTACACCAAAGTCAATGTTGTGACACATTTCGACCCATCTTACACAAAATAGAAACATGAATTTCATTTCTTTGTGTATCTTTTGTTGCTGTTCATTTTAAAACAGAATGGAAAAATGTGTATGGATATCAGAGAAATGATGGGAACAACACTCGTCCTCCACTGCATTCGAAGGCAAACAATCAGGTGGTTTGGACATCTCACACGTATGGCACAATGGCACCTCACCAACTTGTCAGTAAAGCTAACTACAGAAAAGTATCAGGGTACAATGCAAGAGGAAGACCAAGAAAGACCTGGATCCAGGGTGTAAAGGATACCCTGAGAACATACTGAT
>NW_004797977.1:297023-297991 GCF_000002075.1 Aplysia californica
GACCTGGATCCAGGGTGTAAAGGATACCCTGAGAACATTCTGATATCAAACCCAGCCAGGCCATCAAACTATCAAACTTGGTAGAGACAGGGAGCTGTCTCTCCCCTCGACGCCCTAGAGGTGCATGAGGACGGATAAAGTAAAGTAAAGTAAAGTATGTAAGCTTCTTTCTTAAAGCACCCCAAGATCACATGTCTTTAAACGTTTTGCTGACAAGAATGCGCATCGTCAAAGAATTAAATTATATCCCATTATAACATCATGCATGCTCCTTGTTGCAAGTAGATGCCTGTTCGGTTTGTGCTTCTTACTGTACGCCCTGGGTTCATTTTGTACCCACGGGGTTGTATTTATCACATTTTAGAATACTTCTAGTATGAATATCTTTTTGAAACTTTCAGTATTTCTCAAAACATCGTTTTTAAGGACTGCTATGCAAAGCCTACGGATCGGATTAACGAGTAAATTTCCTCTTTGAAAGTCTTGGCACAGAGATCCCCACGTCGTATTGACACGATAGTAAAACACGACGTACGGATAGGGCTAATTAACATTTCTTCCTTCACTTCTTTTGACTTTCAGCTGTGTCTTTGTATGACAACATTACCTCTTTTTTTAAAATTGCCCTTTTGCTTCTCCTTCCGTCTGAGATAGTCTTCCATTACTTCCGTCTCCCTTTATCCCTTGGGGTTTTCCACAGTTCATTTTCTATCGCATAACACAAGAAAAGTTGGAGAAAATTCCTCATCAGTGTTTTCAGAAGAATACTCTCTAAAGGTTTTCAGTCAATCAAGCCCTCAATTTGCCATCTGCTATTCCGGGAAAACGAATTAGAGAGAGGATGCTATAATCCATTGATGGGTCTACGTTGACCTAGATTTCAGCAATCAGCTGTCTGTTGTCCCTGTCACACTTCCTGCAATTTATCGTGTTTTGTCTGCTGTTAAAATCTGCTTTTCTCCCCCCCC
>NW_004797977.1:301728-305483 GCF_000002075.1 Aplysia californica
CCACACACTCCCCCACCCCACTCTCCCCTCCCTTCGTCAGTTTGGGAATGGAACTCAGGTCTCTGCAAGTGCACAGCAAAACGACAAACCACTACACCAACCACAGACGCCGGTGTTTATTCTTCTGCCTCATAATTTGGTCGCTTTTAAGCAGAAGGGGGCTATCCCGAAACATGATGTTTAGAGAAATTCGAAGGTAAAGTTTTTGCCCCTTGTTCAGTTTCTTTAAAAGACAAGGAGAGTTTTCTCTGTAAGCAAACAAATAAATATACACATCAATGAAACCAAACTTCTCCTATAGGTAGGGCAATGCCCACATTTGGTGTAGATCAAGATTTCTGGAAGCCCCCGAAATCTGGGTTAGCCCGCTTGTTCTTAAAAGCGATCAATTTGCTCTCAGTCTAAGTGTACAAGATGTCAGATTTTGTCAGCGATTCTGTAGCCCAAACTAAGCGGAAGAGAAGAATCATGATGAACGTGAACTAGAAAGGCACAATAGGCTCTAACGTGTTCTTCTTTTTTTCGTAAGAGTTTTAGGGCACTTGCAACACCATAAGGTCATATAAGTGCCGAAGAATAGAAGTGTTAGAAGAGAGTTACATAATACACACAAAAAAAGAAGGAGGAGAGATAAAGACGATAGATGTTTGATAGGAAAGAAAGTTCAAACCAAAGCAACCGCCAACCACCCACTTGTTCTTTTTCGTATATTGTACCGGATACAAAATGGCCCTGACCCAAAAAGAAGAAAACGAAGCTGTCAGGACGTCAGTCGATATTATGGAAAATGAAGACCCGAGAACAAGTCTTTTTTCTGAACGAAGAAAAACAACAAAAAACAATAGACTTGGGTCTACCCTTGCTTTGGAATATGCCACAGCTTTCCCCCCTTTTTTCGCCATACTGTTAACCGTAGAGTGTTGTGTCATTAAGCGATAGATGCGCGAAAGACTTCTTGATTTATGGATATCAAGAACTCAATTTGCTATTTTGGACTTTGGCTCAGTCTTGTTCTCGTGTTTTAAAATGAATTCTTCAAGACAGGATGAGTGTGTACCTCACTCAATGTTTGTGACAGTCGGAGAAAGACAACTCGCTCACCACCAGCCGTGTGCATTCTCTGCAGTTCAAGGTCAGCTTATTTTCTCCCACAGACGTAAGTTATAAAAAGTTATAGACTTATACAAGGTAATCTATATATTATATTTGTGAAATATCGTCTCTTTGGTCGCCTAAAACTTCCGAGAAAGGAAATGTTGGGCGCTCATTCGACTATAACAAGAATGTTCCCTCCTCTCTTTGAGCCAACTAAAAAAGAGTCCTCAAAATCCGGTGGTGCCCTCCTCGAAAAAGCGCTCCATTTGCGAACTTACCCTACTTGTGTGAACAAATCAAAGTGAATAAATTAGAATTCAAATTTCAGAAAAAAACGCTTTTTTAAAATGGTTGCGCTGACAAAAAAACTCGTCCGTTGGGAGAGGCGTCTATTTTCTTCGTTTAATTTGACTTTAGAATGAGAGGCGAGAGGTCATTAAGATTTTTTTTAAACCTAAAACTCGGCACTGAACGAACCCAAACAGCTGATGAACAGCATTAAATTCTCGCACGCAAGCGGGTGCTATTCCTATTCTTCTTCTGGAGAAAAGAAATGAACGAGAGCTTCAAAACAAAGACTGTCGCGCCATCTGAAGCAATGCGCGGGCTTCCGCAGACACTTTATTGGCTGAGTGAACCATCTTGTTATGTGCTATCTTTGGTTCACCAATAGCACGCACCGATTGACTCTACTATTAATTTGAATCCAAAAGAACGGAAAGTTGTGCGCTCACTCGACTATGACAACTGGTGCTCTCGTGGCCGAGAGGTTAAGGTGTTTGCCTCTCATTCAAAGGTCCCGGGTTCGAATCCGGATTGCGACAGAAAAACTGTCTTCTCTAAAATTGTCTCCTTTCACCTTCTTTCCGTCTCTCTATCAATTTTATATTGTCTGCTTTCGTCTCCACTTTCTGCCCCTTACCCCTCTGTGCACCTCCGTTGCCCCTCCTCTGGGCTCCTGACGCTTTCTGCAGCCTTTCTACTGCTTCTCCTTGGCTCTTTCTTACTGTTGTCTTTCAGCCACACCCCTGATCTTCTGGCAGGAAAGATCTGCACCTAGCCTTCTCGGACAAGGGCTAAAAATCTCGGAGGTCCCGTGTGCAAGTTGTGCACGTTACAGATCCCTTGGTGGTCTAAAATCGATAAGAGTAGACATCAGCCGCCACCCGGGCAAAATTCGAAATTTCCAACCAACTGAAAGTTTAGTGTGTCCCGCGCGCTCATGACCTTATGCAGCTGCCAGCGCCGTAAAACACTCACCAAAACAAAACAAAGACTACAACAAAATGGGGTGCACCAGTGCACGAGGGTTTTAATGGAGAGAAAAGAGCGGCGACCATGACATTGCCCAGTCTTGTATTAGTATGACTTTAGTTTATGTGTCCTATTTTATAATGCGGTCAAAAATTCATGGCGAAGCTTATCTTCAAATATCGCTAAAAAGGGTGAATAAATGCAAGCCACACACACACACACACACACACACACACACACACACACACACACACACTCACTCACTCACTCACTCACTCACTCACTCACTCACTCACTCACACACACACACACACACACACACACACACACACACACACACACACTCTCTCTCACACACACACACAAACAAAACAGACACACACACACACACACACACACGCACGCACACATCCTCACACTTTCACCACTTATAAAATGATATAGAAATTGGGCATATAATTGGAAATCTATAATCTCACAATCTAGGATTTTTGGTCATACACCACAAGGCAATGAGTGTGCGTGTCTAAAGGAATGTCGCCTCTCACTATCAGCAATTGCTCAAGATTTGTTTGCTATTTGCGAAACCTTTTTGTTTTCTTTCTTATAAGTCTATCACTTACCCCCCCCCCCCAAAAAAAAAAACACACAAAAAACACAAAAAACGGCTTTTTGCTGAGATGAATTTTCTCTGCTCATAGTAAAACAATTTCGGAATCGGAGAGGCAATTGCAGTTACCAACAAAGATCGCACATACCAAGATAGTTCACTGAGCCAAAATAGTGTCTGCGGAAGTCCGCGCATTGCTTCAGATGGCGCCTCAGCATTTAATTTTGTTTTGAAGCTCTCTTTCGTTTCTCCAGAAGAAGAAGAAGAATAGCACAGTTTGTTAGTTCCGTTTTTATTGTGTTTCACACAAATAGGGTAACTCTGTTTGCAAAGCTTGAAGTTTTTAGAAGAGGGCGCCACTCGATTTTGAAGACACGTTTTTAATTGGCTCAAAGAGAGGAGTGAACTATCTTGTTATGTACGATCTTTGTTACCAGTAAGTAATCCCATCAATGTGGGAGGAAAACGAGTACGACAAATATGTATAAATGAAAGGTGGGAGACGAATACTGGGTCTCCAGGAAGTACTGCTTATTATGATGGTGATGAGGTGATGATGATGGTGAGGAGGAAGACGGTGTGAGGATATTGGTTGGGGGTTTCTTGGTTATTTAAAAGGGCCAAGGGGGACTCCACGAAGAAATTTTTCCGAGGGAGGGGGGGGGTTCTTGGTCGGGTTCCCTCGCCCAATAATAACCTCGACGCCGTCCAAACAACTCCTTTCGAAAACTGCCATTGTTCCTGGATATTCAAACATAATATTTGAAACATCCTTCTTTTCATGGCCATATCTCCC
>NW_004797977.1:305583-306681 GCF_000002075.1 Aplysia californica
ACACACACACACACACGCACGCACACATCCTCACACTTTCACCACTTATAAAATGATATAGAAATTGGGCATATAATTGGAAATCTATAATCTCACAATCTAGGATTTTTGGTCATACACCACAAGGCAATGAGTGTGCGTGTCTAAAGGAATGTCGCCTCTCACTATCAGCAATTGCTCAAGATTTGTTTGCTATTTGCGAAACCTTTTTGTTTTCTTTCTTATAAGTCTATCACTTACCCCCCAAAAAAAAAAACACAAAAACACAAAAAACGGCTTTTTGCTGAGATGAATTTTCTCTGCTCATAGTAAAACAATTTCGGAATCGAAGAGGCAATTGCAGTTACCAACAAAGATCGCACATACCAAGATAGTTCACTTAGCCAAAATAGTGTCTGCGGAAGTCCGCGCATTGCTTCAGATGGCGCCTTAGCATTTAATTTTGTTTTGAAGCTCTCTTTCGTTTCTCCAGAAGAAGAAGAAGAATAGCACAGTTTGTTAGTTCCGTTTTTATTGTGTTTCACACAAATAGGGTAACTCTGTTTGCAAAGCTTGAAGTTTTTAGAAGAGGGCGCCACTCGATTTTGGAGACACGTTTTTAATTGGCTCAAAGAGAGGAGTGAACTATCTTGTTATGTACGATCTTTGTTACCAGTAAGTAATCCCATCAATGTGGGAGGAAAACGAGTACGACAAATATGTATAAATGAAAGTTGTGAGACAAATACTGTTTCTCCAGCAAGTACTGCTTATGATGATGATGATGATGATGATGATGATGATGATGATGATGATGATGATGATGATGATGATGATGATGATTGTTTGTTGTTTCTTGTTTATTTAATGGGCCAGGCAGACTCCACGAAGAAATTTTCGAGCGAGAGCGAGGCTCTTGTTCGGCTCCATCGTCAATATGACCTCCACTCGTCCAAACAACTCCTTTCGAACTGCCATTGTTCCTGGATATTCAAACATAATATTTGACATCCTTCTTTTCATGGCCATATCTCCGGCAACGTGGGCTGAGCTCTTCATTGACGACGATGATGATGATGATGATGATGATGATGATGATGATGATGATGATGATGATGA
>NW_004797977.1:307186-311119 GCF_000002075.1 Aplysia californica
ATGATGATGATGATGATGATGATGATGATGATGATGATGATGATGGGGATGATGATGATGATGATGATGATGATGATGATGACCCAACGTTCTCATAGTCAGTTCATGGCTGATACAGATGAGATCCCCAAAAGGGACACGAGAATTTAAAGCCAACAAAAACAAAACAAAAAGAACAAAAAAACTGCTGTGTCTGCAGTTTCGCCCAAGTACCCACAAAGTGGTCTTGGCAAAGTGCAGAGTCGTTAGAGAGAGAGGGGGAGGGGGGGGGAGACACAGAGACCGGAACCTGGCACAGAACCCGCGAATTACAGACTTCCTCTGAAGGGGGAGTCTGGCCCGGCACAGGGTACTTGGCGCGCGAGTGGAAGAGTCACTATATAACCGGGGCCCTTTGTGAGACATCGTGGTAAATTCAGGCGCTCGTCAAAATTATAAAAACAAAAGAAACCGGCATTTTTCTGCTGGTTTGAAAAATATTTTAGAATTCATTTTTGATTTTTCTTTCTTTTTATTAGGGGGGGGGTTGGGGGCTCAACATCTGTTATGTCCTTTTAAAAACACATGTTTGGGTGGATTTTACTGGAAAATGTTCATTAGAGGCACAAAAAAACTGGCAGTTTTCAGTTTTCAAGACTGTCAAGATATGGAAGTCAATAAAACGTTTGCGGCCATTTTCTCGCTAATTTTACATCTGAAACCAGACGACCCCCACCTCCTTCAATCGCTAATATCCCATCTTCTAATCAAGATGGAAGGACATTCAAAAAAAAATTAAAAGCAAGGCTAATGAATAAGCTTTAAGGTGGTACGAGTAACTCCACTTGCCCAAAGACTGACGAGCGCTTGATTCCACCGCATCGTGACACAATTACGGAGAATAGTGGAGGGAGACAACTCGACTGTTCCTTTTACTTGGTGTCTTCATCTCGTCCTCCGCACTATCGTCTGACTTTGTCAGCGTGATGGATGGATGGAAGGATAGATTGATGAATAGACGGATGGATGGATGGATGGATGGATGAATATATTATAGATAGATTGATAGATATAGATAGATAGATAGATAGATAGAAAGATGGATGGGTGGATGGGTGGATGGATAGATAGATAGACAGATGGATGGAAGTATGGATTGATATGAGAGAGAGAGAAAGATAGAGAGAGAGAGAGAGAGAGAGAGAGAGAGAAAGAGAGAGAGAGAGAAGAGATAAACAGATAAACAGCTAGAGAAATAATGAGATAGAGAGATCGTTCGATAGATACAGATGGCTAAATAAATAGGAAGATATTATATCAATAAACAGACAAACAGATAGACAAAAAGATATATTTTTAATGTAGGTGTTTCAGGCCCTGATCAGTGGCGGTGGGTAGTGAAGGGCTCACGGGCTTGAGCCCCTACCCCCTCCATACCCACCACCCCCAACTCTATCCCAAAATAAATTAAAGTTTCTCCATATGAAACAAGCAGTTGAAACCGTTATGACCGCACGCAGTGAACACAGAGTGATTAACTTGGCGGCTTGCTCGCTTATCCAATCACTGTTGTCACCGCTTACAACTATAGTAACCCAGCAGCCAATTAAATGTCTTTAGGGCTCAGCAAAGATGAGCCCTTTTCCCACAGCCCGTCCTTACTGAAACTCATCTCGTAAAAAGGTAGAAGACTGGGAAAAAATAACACTGTACCGAAGGCTCACGCTCTCCTAGCCCTGACAATGGGGTGAAAGTTTAAGACACACTTTCCCCCAGTGACACAGATACCTATGCTCTCATTGGTTCTTTGTTGGGAGCTTTCAACTTTCTCGACTACGTGGCCTAATCCAGCTCATAGAAGTATTATGTTTGAAGTGCTGTATGTGCATCTTTGTGTTTGTGTCGCTGAAATTTAACAGTTATAAATTAGGTCGAACTACTTGTAAGGCAACTTTTTCATCACACGAAAACTAATTAGAGGAAATTTGGAGGTGAATCGGCTTCGTCCCCACCATCAACAAGAATTTAACTAAGAACAAAGAGATGGAAAACAAAGGCAACTCTACTCGTTAAATAGTTTTCAAACTGTCGTGGCTCACCATGATTATAGAAAAATCATCACTGTTTCATTCTTATTGCTTGCTATTTGGTGGTAAAGAACTGGAAGCAATCTAAGCCCCACCCAAATTTTGGTCCACCCACCGCCACTGGCTCTGATAAACAGATCATTCAGAAGGCTTTTTTTTAGTTTTAGTAAGAGTTTTACGGCACCTGCAAAACAATAAGGTCAAATAAGTGCCGAAGATTAGAGGTGTCACAAGAGAGTAACAAACACAAAAAAGAAGGAGGTGAGAAAAAGACGATAGATGTTTCATAGGAAAGAAGAAGCAAACCACCCCAGAGCACCCGCCCACCACCCATGAATAGGAAGATATTATATCGATAAACAGGCAAACAGATAGACATAAAGATGTATTTTAAATGTAGATGTTTTATGCTCTGATAAACACTGTTTAGATAATTCAGAAAGCGGTCTTCGACCCTTCCATTAATGATCAACTAATTTCCACGTTAAAAAACAAGCATTGGAATTTCCATTAGCGACAGTAATCATCAGTGTTGCTTTCGTCATTAGATCTGTTTTAAAATCACGTTTCTCTACGGATGAGCCAGGGAGGGAAACGAAAACAATTAATATTAAGTGTCACGACGCGGTGGAATCAGGCGCTCGTCAATTTTTGGACATGTGGAGTTATTGGTATCATTTCAAAGCTAGTTCATTGGCCATGCTTTCAATGAAAAAAATACCCATCTATCTTAAATAGAATTCAAAATATTTCCGATTGAGGATGTGAGGTCGCTTGGTTTCTGTGATGAAATAAGAGAGAGAATGGCCGCCCAAGTTTGGTAACTCGAATATCTCAAGAGTCCTTGAAAAATGAAAAATGACATATATTGTGCCTTAAATCAACGTTCGTTATTACGTTGGTTTCTATGTGGACGTAACAGGAGTTGTGGTAAAAAACAAATTTGATAAAAATTGACAAGTGGCGGAAAAAATCCCTGTTTCTCCGATTTCGTTATTTTTTTTGAAAGCGCCTGATTTCACCACGATACCTCAACAATAATTACAGGAAGAGACACGACACGATGCTATTCACAAACTCTAATGATTTTGATGAAAGTTGGTGTAAATAGAATGTCGTGAGCGAGCGTGTTGGTCCATGCGTCCTATTGACTTCTAGTTGGTCGTTTTTAAGGACAAGCAGGTATCCCAGATTTCTGGGGTTTCAAGAAATCTTCACGTACGCCAAAAGTGGGCATTGCCCTACCTGTAGGAGAAGTTTGATTTCAGTTGTGTGTATATTTGTTTGGTTATAGAGAAAACTCTCCTTGTCCTCTAAAGAAACTGAATAAGGGTCCAAAAACTTTACCTTCTATTTTCTCAAAACAGCATTTATCGGGATAGCCCCCTTGTGCTTATAAGCGAACAGTTTTGTATTAAATCATTGCTGGCGACAACTCTGGGCAGCACTGTTTATTTGTTGGTTTGTTTGTTTGAGGGTTGTTTCTTTTTGTTCGTTTGAGGAAGGAGAAGTACATGGACGCAATGGTGGCCATTTTGTGCTGGGCAACACTAAGACGAGCAGACAGAAACAACAAAGGGAGACTAAAGACGTAGGACTTACCAGTGGCACCCTCCAACCACCCACACAGAAGAAGAAGAAGAAGAAGAAGAAGAAGAAGAAGAAGAAGAAGAAGAAGAAGAAGAAGAAGAAGAAGAAGAAGAAGAAGAAGAAGAAGAAGAAGACTAAGAATAAGAAGAAGAATATGACAAGATTAGGAGAACACTAGGATAAGACGAGATTATCACATCACCACAACAGCACCGCATCACAGAGAGCAGCACGAGAGAAAAGTATCATCAGATGATAGTTTAGAGAAGAATGGCAG
>NW_004797977.1:311479-323387 GCF_000002075.1 Aplysia californica
CTCGCTACATCATCTTGTCAATACTGCTTCGAGTCGCTCGTTGTCGCTATATATAACTACACGACGAGTAGCAATGAAAACAACATAACACTCCCCCCCACCACCCCATTCCAACCCACTCCAGTCAAACAGACTACTCCTTTCATATCGCCCATTCTCGGGGGATAATTGCCCCGGAAGATACGCTACGTTAAGAAGCAGACGCCGAGCATAGGACGCCGCAGAAGAAGAAGAAGAAGAAGAAGAAGAAGAAGCAGCAGCAGCTCCGAGCTGTCAGTTTTTATTATGGAAATGCCCAAAAGAAATATTATACTGCCGGAAACCCGAGCCATGTCTCCTCCCCCCCCCCCTCCCCCCCCCCCCAACAAAATGACGAACCTGCACGTCAGAACTGTCGACTCGGGTCAGAGAGTGTCAAGATATGTCCAGACAGGCAAATATCTTGGACGTGTGGCACATGAGTCACGTCACTCACACAATTCTGGACAACAGAAATAGCAGAGAGTAATTACGATTACATTCTGATTTGAACAGCGACAGACAGGGCCCTTTATCAAAGGTTGTTTTTTTAAAATTTTTTAAATATACATGTATTTTATAAAATTACATATCTCCTACTCCTCCTCCTCCTCCTCCCCCCTGTTTATCATTATCCTCATTCTCCTTCTTCTTCTCCAAAGAGTTTGTCTAATGGTGATATTAAAGATGATTCCAGTTGGGAGCTGGATAGAGGGTGCCCACATCCCTCGTGACTTATCAGAGCAGTGGAAGATAGGACTAACGCTAACATTTTTTTAAAAAACAACTAAATTTAGCATGCCTTCTTAATAATTATTTACATTAACACCATCCCACATCATCTCTTATCATCATCACCACGGTCATTTCTAAAATAATTTTTGCTCTCAGATCCTTGACATACATAAATAATTATCTTGAATACCCATCTGTAACATTTACTTGTTATAACAATTGTACGTAATACACAATTGGCCACTATTATACGCACATTTTTTTACTAATCAGATGGCGTCAATATCATAGAAATGGGCAAGGAACAAAAATAGCAGATGGTACTTTCGATTCAATTCAAATTTAGACAGCGACAAAGAGGGCCCTTTATCAAAGTTTTTGGTTACTGTTGTTGTTTATTTTAGTTGTTTTTTAAATTGTTGTTGTTTGGTTTGTTTGTTGTTGTTTTGTTTGGGGTTTTTTAAATTGAATTTTGATGAATGGTAAGCTACGATGTTTACCTGTATAAAATGTACAGAAGCCGCCGACTGTAGTCGCTACCTCAGAATTATAAAGTTCTATCTGATCAGTATCCAATTGTGAGAAAATTGACGTCAAACATTTTGAGTTTTACATCAAGTCAAGCTATTTCCATTATAATTTTCTGAATATTTTTATGACGACTCCAAACAATCTTACCATTTTGACAGTGCAAATAGAACATTTGTGAAGCAGCGTGGTGAAAAAGGCTCTCATCAAAATAAAGAAATTGAAGAAACGGCATTTTTCTGTCTGTTAGGCAATTTTTATCAAATTTTGGGTTTTTAGCTTAACACTATTGTTGTCCAAATAAGAACACATTTTTGGGTGGATTTCTTTTACTGAAAACCGTTGATTGAAAGCACAAAATCTGTAAGTTTTCAATTTCCTCGGACTATTAAGCTGTAGAAATAACCAAACTTTGCAACCATTTTCTCGCTAATTTAACTTTTGAAAACCTTACTCAATCTCAAATATCTGGACTTCTATTAAAGATCAATGGACATTTTTATCACCAATAGCAAGACAACTGACAAGCTTTAAAATAATTCCACATGCCCAAAAATTGACGAGCGCCTGGTTCCACCCCGACGCGACACATTTTGGTTTCTGACCTCATGGTCTACGTAACTCAAAAAAGCCCAAAATGTCATATTAAATTATACAGATATCGATAGAACTTTGTAATTCTGAGCCAGCGTAATGTCTGTGGTGTAGTGGCCAAGGGCTTCGTTGTCCAATGCAGAAGGGACAAGATCGATTCCCGCGTGGGGAGAACATGTGTGTCACGACGAGGTGGAATCAAGCACTCGTCAATTTTGGGCATGTGGAGTTATTGGTGTTATCTGAAAGCTGATTCGTTTGCCCTGCTTTGAATGAAAAAGAAATTCCCATCTATCTTGAATAGAAGTAAAAAATATTTGCGATTGAAGGAGGTCTGGATGCTTGGTTTCTGTGGTGAAACGACAGAGAAAATGGCCGCCAAAGTTTGGTAACTCCAATAGCTAGAGTCCTTGGAAACTGAAAAATGTCATATTTTGTGCCTTTAATCAACGTTTTGCAGCAAAATTCAAATGGAAATATGTGTTTAAATGGACGTAAAAGGAGTTGAGCTGAAACCTAAAAAATATTTGTTAAAGATTGTATAACTGGCGGGAAAATGCCGGCTTCTCTGATCTCGTTGTTTTGACGAGCGCCTGATCTCACGATGATGCCTCACAGTTTTATATCGATGTTTCTGCTAGGATGTTGAATTCCCCTCTGCCTGGGTCGGTCCTGACAGGCAGAGTCGCGAGTTATGTTGACTGGGACGTAAAAAATCACGTATATTAGGTAAAAGAAAGCTTTGATATTAACGAACATAATAAATAATGGGTCAAAATTTGACCTTTGATTGTCTTAGCCAGGTAGTCATTTGAACAGACATGATGTCATCTCAATAAACAGAATCTATTTTATAACATCAAGCTCTTTGATCTGCTTTTCTGTTCTTTGCTGATGTCAAAAGAAAAGCAAAATTCAGGCTTACCTGTTGTAACAGTGGAACTTAATTTTTGTTTACAATTCCATTTATCTTTTCCAGACCTATTTTGAAATGAAAAAGAAAAAAAAAGCTGAATAAAAAAGAAGTTGTCGCCCACAGCCGGCGTGCTCAAATGGTTCCAGACAAATAATGGGCTATTTGGAAAATGTCTGAGAGCTATTTGGACCAATCAAAAGATATTGTTTTTACCGTCTGGGTTTTCCAAATTATGTCAAGGAGTCTAGTGGTTGTTTGCTTTCTGTTTAGTTGCAGTTTTGGTTTTAATAAGAGATTTACGGAATTTGCAACACAAACAGATCTTATAAGTGTGGAAAGGTGAGAAGTGTTACTAGGGAGAAACATTCAAATCTAAGAAAGAGGAGAGATAAGGACGATAAAAATGACAGAAAGGAGGGAGTAAGCCATACCAGAGCACCTGCATGCCACTCGTGTGTTATGTTATGGGGCACTGAAGGTTTGACACGTGATTGTACCAAAGATCGTAACAAGATAGTTCACTCAGTCAGAAAAGTATCTGTGGAAGTCCACGCATTGCTTCAAATGGTGCTGCAGTCTTTGTTTCGAAGCTCTCTTTCGCTTCTCCAGAAGAAGAATAGGAATAGTTCAGTTTGTTAGTTTCACTTTTTTTGTTTTTCACACAAGTAGGGTAACTCTGTTCGCAAAGTCCACACTTTTTCGTAGAGGACGCCACCGGATTATGAAGACACTTTATAATTGGCTCAAAGAGAGGAGTGAACTATCTTGGTATGTGCGATTTTGGATGTTATGATTAATTGAGTAATCGACTGCACATCCTCGTGAAGATGTGTAGATTTATCGTTCTTGCCTTGTGCACACCAAGAACGGGTTGTTGTGATTGAGTGGTATACCTTGTATCACGTTGTTGTGATTGAGTGGTATACCTTGTATCACGTTGTTGTGATTGAGTGGTATACCTTGTATCACGTTGTTGTGATTGAGTGGTACATCTTGTATCACGTTGTTGTGATTGAGTGGTATACCTTGTATCATGTTGTCGTGATTGAGTGGTTTACCTTGTATCACGTTGTCGTGATTGAGTGGTTTACCTTGTATCATGTTGTGATTGAGTGGTATACCTTGTATCATGTTGTATTATGTACGTGCTGATGGTCTTGATGTTTCCTGCCTGCCAGTAGCACTTGGGAGAATAGGCCTATAATTTATTACAATTATTTTTGCATCAATAAATTTGTCTTTGGCAACTGATTTTGACATCTTCATGACTTAGATTTTTGTATAAATTGGAAATTGTTTATCGATTATAGCCAATAGTTAATTTCTGATCCGGGGCAGAAAGAAGAATATCTGTCTGTGAACGTGGTTCAGTATCCCACCGGACCCGATGTGTAGGGGGTATAAAGTGTTTAAATGAGGTCGCAAAAGCTAATACATTGTTAGTACAGATACATTTTTAAACAACACAATAAAATACACAAAAAACAATGTGAAACGTAATACAAATGTTTGTCAGTGGTAGGTATTTATTTCAGCATCAATGACATCAAAATATGGTCGCTTTTAAGGATTAGGGGGCCATCCCGAAAAATGTTGTTTTGAGAAAATCGAAGGTAAAGCTTTTGCCCCATGTTCAGTTTCTTTAAAAGACAAGGAGAGTTTTCTCAGTAACCAAACAAATATACACACCAATGAAACTTAACTTCTCCTAAAGGTAGGGAAATGGCCACTTTTGGTGTAGGTCAAGATATCTGGAAACTCCCAGAAATCTGGGTTAGCCCACTTGTCCTTAAAAGCGACCATATACCATGGAATGTTAGCGAAGATTAAAATTTGATTGTCTTCAAAGAGTAAGCAACAGTCTAACAGTCTAGCACGCGCGTAGCAATATACACACAGAGCGAAGTGACTTTCAGGTCCCGTTGAATGTTTTTCCTTACGCTTGAATGTCATTCTTTGTATCTAAAATCAATCAGAGATTCGGCACTTATATGACTTTATTGTGTTGCAAGTGCCGTAAAACTCTTACCAAAAAAAAAGAAAACAAAGAGAAAACTGAGTACGTATCAAGCTTAACACTATTTATGTTTTTGTTATTGTTCTGTTATATTATACATTTGACCGTGAGCCTGTTTGTGAGTGCAAGCGTGCTATTGTATTATTATGATTATGTGCACAGATGTGTGTGTGTGGAAGAGAGGATGAGTGAGGGAAGAGTACGTGTATATATGGGTCGGTGAGAACATGTACATGCATAGGTGCGCACGCTTGTGTGTGTGTGTATGTGTGTGTGTGTGTGTGTGTGTGTGTGTGTGTGTGTGAGAGAGTTTGAGTGTGTGTGTGTGTGTATGTGTGTGTGTATGTGTGTGTACGTGGTGAAACACCAAACCAAGGTGCTAGGATCTGGACAAAAAGATGTGTAAGATAAGAAAAGATAAGCTAATACTTTATTATCCCAGAGGGAAATTTTTCTTGGACTTATCTAATCTTATCTTAAAACACGTACATAACGAAAGATGACCACGCGGTGCTGATTTCCCTAGGCGCGTGTCAGACTGTAGTATGTACTATGTACCTTAACAAGGTATTTGAGATATCACAACATAGGTAAACACGAGTGTCTCATGTTAAAAAAAGGAACATTTGTTAACTCTTTGATATATTGCAAATTCCAGAGTTTCTAGAACCGTTATTGTATTTGATATCTCACAACATGGATAGACATGGTTGTCCCGTGTCAAAAAAGGAATATTGTGAGGAATCATGGTGAAATCAGGAGATCGTCAAAATCATCAAAGTTAAGAAACTGGCATTTTCCTGGAGGTTTGTGAATTTTCCACGAATATTTGTTTTTTGGCTCTACCCCTTTCATGCCCGTTGAAGAACACATTTCTGTGTGGATGTTACCAATTATAGACGTTGATTAAAGGCACAAAAAACGTAAATATTCAGTTTCCACGGAATCTCAAGCAAAGGAAATAACTAATCTTAAGCGGCCATTTTCTCACTAAGTTTACCTCTGAAACAAGATGACCTCCACTCCTTCCTTCGCAAATAACTCGACTTGTATTCAAGATAAACGGATATTTTTTTTTCATCCAAAGCAAGACAAATGAACAAGCTATAAGGCGATACCAATAACTCTACTTGCCCAACAATTGACGAGCGCCTGATTCCTTAACGTCGGGACACAAATTGTTAACCTTTTGAGATTGCGAATTCCAGAGTTCTGACACCCTTGAAAACCGGCTGTTTGGGGGGGGGGGCACTTTTAAAAGGAAGAATAATAAATATTATCTTGCATTTATTCATGCAGATTACTAAATTCTCTGTTCTGTATCTAAAACGTAAAAGGAAAGAAGCATCAGGCATACTTACTATGAAATGTTGTCTCTTTTAAGCACAAGGGGGCTATCCCGAAAAATGTTGTTTAGAGAAAATCGAAAGTAAAATGTTTGCCCCTTGTTCAGTTTCTTTAAAGTAAAAAGAGAGTTTTTTCAGTTACAAAACAAATATACACATCAATGAAACCAAACTTCTCCTATAGGTAGGGCAATGCCCACTTTTGGTGTAGGTCAAGATTTCTTTAAATCCCCGAAATCTGGGTTAGCCCGCTTGTTCTTAAAAGCGACAATTACAAACTATTTATTTATTTTTTATAAATTGTGTATGCTGGTTCAATCCGTGCCGCAACATTTTTTTTGGTCTGCTACTGGTGTGAACTAAGAGTTAACAAATGTGTCACGACGTGGTGGAATCGGGCGCTCGTCAATTTTGGGGGGCATAATATGGGGTTATTGGTATCATCTTAAAACACATTCATTTACCTTGCTTTTGGTGAAAAAATATCTATGTATGTTGAATAGAAGTCGAGATCTGTGTGTGATTGAAGGAGGTGGGGGTCACCTGGATTCAGAGGTAAAATTAGCGAGAAAATTGCCACTAAACTTTTGTAACTTCCATAGCCTGAGAGTCCTTGGAAACTGAAAAATTACATTGTTTTTGTGATTTTTATCAATGTTTTTTTCAATAAAATTCACACACAAAATGTGTTTTTAAATGGATATAAAAAGTGTTTAGAACACCCCCACCCCCCAAAAAAAAACCCAAAAAAAGCAACAACGACAACAGAAAAACAGAAAAGAAAATTTGCCCCAAAAAAAAATCAAAAAAAAAATGCCGATTTCCTTGATTTCATTATTTTGACGGGCGCCTGGTTTCACCATGACATGAGGCTCCACACATTGTGTGTCCGCTACGTCTTCTAAGAGTTAACAAATGTGTCATGACACCATGGAACCAGGCGCTCGTCAAATGTTGGGCATCTGGAGTTATTGATGTCATCTTAAAGCTGGTTTGATTTGGAAAATACACACCTATCGTGAATAGAAGTCGATATATTTACAACTGGAGGAGGTGGGGGTGGCCTGGTCTCAGGCGTAAAATTAACCGAGAAAATGGCTTCCAAAGTGTGATAACTTCTATAGCCTAAGAGTCCTTGGAAATTAAAATTTTTACATTTCGTGTGCCTTTCATCAAACATTTTCAGTAAAATCCATACAGAAATGTGTTCTAAAACGTGTTGAGCCAAAACAAGAAAGTTAGAAAATTATTGCCCATCGCCAAAACAATGCCAATTTCCTTGATTTCGTTATTTTGACTGGCGCCTGGTTTCATTACGATGCCTCACAGATGTTAATGAAACAAGAGTAGAGAGAGGAGGACAAGGAGAAGAGATGAGATACATTAGAGAACAGGAAAGACAACAACAAAAAAATAAGGTTGGAGACAAGGTAAAACAAAAGTATACCTCTACCCTTCCACACACAAACACACAATATTGGCACACTGAACTCGGAATTTTAATACATCATTAAAAAATACATGTCAAAATGATAGCAAGGTGATACAGCTTATGGAGCACTTTCGAACAAAATGTTTACGGTAAACTGGGGTGCCTAAGGCATATGTGGGAAACTGGTCTGATGGTTTTGGGATTATTACTTTTTCGATATCAAAAGTAATTTTGAGTATTTTTTCAATGCATTACCCCAAGAGTAATCAGTTATGGGTGTTTTCATTTCCCCAGCTATATGGCTTAGTAACCCCAGTTTACCATTCTTTTTCTGTTGAAATACAAGGTGTCAAAAAAATAGGACCCACTTAAAAAAGGGTAATAATTTGATCCATTTGTACACTCATTTCAACACAAATTCAAAAAAAAAAACCCCCAAAAAGCATATATTACATCGTCAAGCTTTTAAATGTGAAGAAAACATAATCAATGTGTTCGAGAAATATCAGGCTTTAAAAATATCAGTCCAATTTGGGTAGAACGCAAAGTTTTACTTTCTATAAGCGCTCAGCTACAGGAGGCGTGATCGGCCCGTTCTGGTTTCAGGGCACAGATTATGCAAGAAAAACACAAGTCACCTCGTCAGATAGATATCTAAACGTGCCGAGAAAGTTTTGGGGAAGTTTTTTAGTCTTAGTTTTAGTAGAGGCTTTACGACGGTCGCAACTGCCTAAGGTCATATGAGCACCAGAAGACTAGAGGTGTTACAAGAGAGGTACAAACATAGAAAAGAAGAAAGGGGGATAAGGACGATATATTTTTTATAGGAAAAAAGAAGCAGCAAACCACATCAGAGCACCCGCTTACCACCCACTTGGGGAAGTTTGAGCTTGATGAGACTGTGTTATAATGTCATGTTACGTACAGGCATTGTTCTATTGGGATGTGGCCACAACCCTCACGTCAAGAGTGGCCCTGATTTGGTCGCTTTTAAGGACAAGAGGCTAACTCAGTTTTCGAGGGTTTCCAGAAATCTTGACCTACATCAAAATAGCCATTGTCCTACGTATAGGAGAAGTTTGATTTCGCTGGTGTGTATATTTGTTTGGTTATGGACAAAACTCTCTTTGTCTTTTAAAGAAACTGAACAAGGGACAAAAACTTTACCTTCGATCTTATCAAAACAGCATTTTTCGGGATAGCCCCCTTGTACTTAAAAGCGACAATGTTACAGTAGCTGCAAGATAGGTTTTGGGAGGCGCCTTATAATAAGCCGAAATTTACAAACAAAATGTAACCACATTCCTCAACATGTTTCAACGACCACAGAGAGGATGAAGGCACCACTTCACACACCATGGATAGACTAAGGGAAGCTGGTGTCTCTAGAGGATCGGGGAGAGATAGCAAACTGCGAGGAAAAGCCAGAAGAATATCCAACCAGCTGACAACTAGCACGATCAGCAGGCAGACCCTTTTACAGATCCTGGAGAGGAGGGAGGAGCAGCTATGGCATTGTGCCGCCTGCAATGATGCCTATTTTCCAACCAAGTAAATAACTAACCACATTCCTCCCAAATTAAGTCCCTGAAATTATTACCTTTTGGTTTGTTTGTTTTTTGAACCGACAGAGTGTGGGGAAACGTTAACAAACAACCGAACAGTTGAAACCCAATGTTGAATAAAACGTCCAAAGAATCGACCCAGAAACAAGCCAAAGGTGGGGTTTTTTTTAACATCCAATGACGTGTTAGAGCTTGTATGAAAAGAAATGGTTTTCACCTGGAAATTTAAATAACAAACAACTTATTTTTTATAGTTTATTTGTAATATCAATTTTGTATTAGTTTGTTCTTCAATGTACAGACAGTGATCACTTGAAATACGACCATGATAGATCAGTAAAAGTTGCCAAATTTTGCGTTTCAGTCTATTATGGTTGAAATTTATTTTTCAATTTGATATTTTGCAAACAAATAGATTGATTTTTTTCACCATGACATATGTGACTTCCCCATAGCGACATTTAATTTCTGAGAAGTTTTGTTAATATCGGTTCAACGGTAACCGAATTAATGCCTTATAAGTGGGTTCACCTTTTTTCCTAGACACCCAGTACAAACAAATCGTTCAGAGAATTGGTCGCTTTTAAGGACAAGCGGGCTAACCCAGATTTCGGGGGTTTCCAGAAATATTGACCTATACCAAAAGTGGGCATTGCCCTACCTATAGGAGAAGTTAGGTTTCATCGGTGTGTATATTTGTTTAGTTATAGAGAAAACTCTCCTTGTCTTTTAAAGAAACTGAACGAGGGGCAAAAACTTTACCTTATATTTTCTCAAAGCAGCATTTTTGGGGATAGCCCCCTTGTGCTTAAAACGACCAAATAGTATTTCGGTTGTTTTATACAACTTTCTGAACACATGTACTTCTTATTTACAACCTCAAATAACCGACGTCTGTTGTGTAGCGGTTAGGCACTTTGGGTCACACTCAGGAGACCTAGTTCGATTCCCGAATGGGAAATAATTTATCAAGTACTCAAACTGAGGTGAGTAAGGCACCACGAGGTGACTAAGGCTTATAGCTGGGAAAAGGTCAATCCACCCCGAATTGATGCTTCTTTAGGGTAAGGCATTGAAAAAAATGCTCAAAATCACTTTTGATGTCGAAAAAATCAATCTCAAAATCATCATAACATTTTCCCAGATATTCCTTAGTCACCCCGGTTTACCATATCTCGGTCTTTCTGCTGGGATGTTGTATCCCTCTCAGCCCGGGTCTGTCTGCTGGGATGTTGTATTCCTCTCAGCCCGGGTCTGTCTGCTGGGATGTTGTATTCCTCTCAGCCTGGGTCTGTCTGCTGGGATGTTGTGTCCCTCTCAGCCCGGGTCTGTCTGCTGGGATGTTGTATCCCTCTCAGCCCGGGTCTGTCTGCTGGGATGTTGTATTCCTCTCAGTCCGGGTCTGTCTGCTGGGATTTTTTATTCCTCTCAGCCCGGGTCTGTCTGCTGGGATGTTGTATTCCTCTCAGCCCGGGTCTGTCTGCTGGGACGTTGTATCCCTTTCAGCCCGGGTCTGTCTGCTGGGATGTTGTATTCCTCTCAGCCCGGGTCTTTCTGCTGGGATGTTGTATCCCTCTCAGCCGGGGTCTGTCTGCTGGGATGTTGTATTCCTCTCTGCCTGGGTCTGTCTGCTGGGATGTTGTATCCCTCTCAGCCCAGGTCTGTCTGCTGGGATGTTGTATCCCTCTCAGCCCAGGTTGGCCCTGACAGGCAGGGTCGAAGTCCCCCTCGTTAAATGATCCAAACTGTGTCGATGGGGCTGTAAAAATGCTCACACATAAATAAATACCACTGCAAAGTGATACCTCATTGAGCTTACTGGTTTATAAAAAGGGCATGGAATTCACTGAATCACTTTATAAAAACAAGTAGCATTTGAGTCATGATACTGTGGAATCAGGAGTTCGCTAATTTTCGGGCATGTGGAGTTATTGGTATCATCTGAAAGCTAATTTCTTTGCCTTGCTTCCAACGAAATAAATACCCATCTATCTGGAATAGAACAAAGACATTTGTGATTGACGGAAGTGAGAATGCCTGATTTCAGAGGTGAAATTAGCGAGAAAATGACCGCCAAAGTCTGGTAAGTCCAATAGCTAAAGAGTCCTTAAAAACAAGAAAAAATTCACTCTGTGTGTCTTTAACCGATGTTTTAAGTAAAATTCATTAGAAAATGTGTTTCTATATAGACATGATGAAAGAGGTTGAGCCAAAAAATAAAAGTTAATTGAAAATTTCCAAATTGGCAGAACATACTGTTTCTCCAATTTCATTATTTTGACGAGCGCTTAATTTTCCTATGACGCATCACATTTGTAAAGTGCATAATATCCCACTTCTATGCGCTTTACAGTCTTATCTATATCATTACCCCAGCAAGCCCTAGAACACTCAGAAACATCCTCGGCTTCCCGGGAAGCATAATATAGTGCAAGCAGCCGATCACACATGCTGAAACATTTTAAAAACTCACAACACGTGTTGGCAATGACAGTCAAAGTATTAACAAACTCACAACTCTGGTTGGCAATGACAGTCAAAGTCGGAAGCCCGCTCCCTAAATTGTTTCGAAGATAGCATAAAAACAGTTTGATACATAAAAAAAAAAATCTTACTTGATGATACCAAAATGATTGTTGTTGGTTTTTTGGGGGGTATGTTTTGGTTACATTGCCTTGAGCCTTGAGCCATTCAGATACTGCCAAGAACAGTCCCTTACTCTAAGGAATCAAATAAAAGGGTAAAAGTGTGCGCGAA
>NW_004797977.1:324652-325720 GCF_000002075.1 Aplysia californica
CTATTTTCTTTCCCCCCGATCATTATTTTCCAGCTTGCCACGACCGACGATCACGTGAAACATTATATTCTAGAATCTAGATATCTGAATGAAACAAAAAATTTTTGTAAATGGCAAATTACCCTCAGTATTAGTACCAGTGCCGGGTTGGCTATTTCAATTTTCTGTGAATTTTAAAAACTTTTGTACATTGTTTTACATTTTTTAATGAAACTGATTTGCTCCTAAATGGGAAAACTTGTCACAGTAACTCACTAAAATCACTAAAAGTTCATGATGTCTTGTTGTTGTATTCACTAACTAAAAGAGAAACAAACAGATTTGCTCCTACTAGTACAGGGGTATGAGGTTGGATGTGCCCCCCCCCCCCATCCTTCTTTTTATCCCAACCTCCCACCCCCATCTGTTTATTAATTTTCGACCACTTGTACAACCCCTCCCATCTCCTGTTCCTTCCTACCCCCACCCACCCGCATTTTATTCAATACCTTAGAGTATGTTGTATATAGCTCTGTGCACACTCTGTATCATGAGACGCTTGCTTTGTATAAAGGGCTGTTCACACTCTCTAATATATTATCTCATGTATGTTGTACAAAGGACTGTCCACACGCTGTATTCTGTCGCATGTATGTTGTATAAAGGGCTGTTCCCACTCTGTATCATATCTCATGTATGGTGCATAAAGGGCTGTTCACACTTTCTGTCTTATCTCATGTATCTTGTATAAAGGACTGTTCACACACTGTGTCATATCTCATGTATGTTATATAAAGGCATGTACACACTCTATCATATCGCATGTATGTTGTATAAAGGACTGTCTGTACTCTGTATAAAGATCTGTCCACACTCCCTAACATATCTCATCTATGTTGTATAAAGGAACGTCCACTCTCTCTGTTCTTTCCCCGACCAGCCAGTAAGTAGACATAAGTCCTTTGCCCTGGAAGACAAACAGTAAAAGAAACTGGTTGTAGAGATGTTACATGGGTATTTCATAATGTTATTATTATAATACATTTTATTTATTGAAATACAGAAAAAATGGTGATAAGAAGAAGAAGA
>NW_004797977.1:327936-329912 GCF_000002075.1 Aplysia californica
CCCCCCCCCCACCCTTTGCCTCACCTTATAGACGTCAAACTCTTCCACGATGCTGTCGAAGCAGGAGTATAGGTCGTTGAGCAAATCCACCACCTGGGAGGGAGAGATACAGATTGGGTTACAATTGGTCACTATTAAGGGGGAGGGGGGTTACATACGCCCAAAGTCCCGATTGGGCTCAAAATTATAGATCTGTTGTTTTGTTGTTTTGTTTGTTGTGTTTTGTGGGTTGTTTTTTTAAGGGGGAGGGTGAGGCGCCGTAAAATTCTTGCAATAATACAATATCTTACACTTATTACTAACGTCAATATGAGTTAAGGACCACTTTTTTTTTAAATCTAAAAAAAGACAGCAAGAAGGTTTCAACTTTGTTTGCTCTGAAAGTGTTATTGGGTTAACAATGCACACTAAATGGACAAAGCCACCATGTGCATCACGGACATCCTCGGGGAAGTTTTAGAGCCAAATGTGCAAATGGTCCTCAAAACTTTAATAAATATATTGAAGTCTGTAGTTCCAGCTCAATAGCCGAACTTCGGTGTGTTACGACTGAAGAACTCACCTGGAGACTGTCGTGGCCTAGAGGTTAAGTTGTCGGCCTCTCGTTCAAAGGTCCCGGGTTCGAATCCGGGTAGCGACCGAAACATTTTCTTCTCTAAAATTGTCTCCTTTCACCCACTTTCCTGCTCTCTAAAAATGTTCTTTCGTCTGCTTTCGTCTCCTCTTTCTACACCCATCCATCACCTCCTATGCCCCCTCCTCTGGGCTCATAATTCTTTCTGCAGCCTTTCTACTTCTACTCCTTGGCTCGTTTTTATTATTGTCTTTCTGCCACACCCCGGATCTTCTGGTAGGAAAGATCTACACCTAACCTTCTCGGACAAGGGCGAAATATCTCGGAGAGCCCGTGTGCAAGTCGCGCACCTTAAAGATCCCTTGGTGGTCCAAAATCGATAAAAGTAGGCTTCGGCCGCCACCCGGGCAACATTCAAAATTTCCTACCCTACCAATTGAAAAATGTTAATGTGTCCCGTGCGCCCATATGACCTTATGCAGTTGTGAGCACCGTAATACACTTACCAAAAAAAAAAAAGAACTCACCTGTATTGGCGAGGAGCCAGCTGAAATAGCCGTAAAACCAACGATATCGCTGAAGTAAATGGACACGGATTCGTAAGACTCCGGTTCAATTCTCAGCCCGGCACGAAGGCGGTCTGCCACTGACCTGCATTGACAGATAGATAGATAGATAAATAGATAGATAGTTAATGCTTTCCTCATACATACACCTGAGTAGCAACTTTGTAAAACTCAGTTCTCTAAATGGCTATCGGTTTGTGGCGTAGTGGTTAGATACTGTTACACGCAGAATGCATGAGTTCGACCCCCGAGAGAATAGGTAATTTGGTCGCTTTTAAGCACAAGGGGGCTATCCTGAAAAAAAAATGATGTTTAGAGAAAATCGAAGTTCTCGGACCCTTTTTCAGTTTCTTTAAAAGACCCAGAGAGTTTTCTGTAGAACCAAACAAATTTAGATCTACACACCAATGAAACCAAACTTCTCCTACAGGTAGGGTAATACCCACTTTTGTTGTAGGTCAAGATTTCTGAAAACCCCCGTAATTTGGGTTGGCCCGCTTGTCTCTAAGAGCGACCATTTATCAGTATCTCCGAACGTGTGATGTGACGTTGTTTTACTCTCTCATCCTGCTTGACCCTGATAAAATAGCCCACCTGAAACAACTTAGATAGTGTCAACGATGCCATAACACTTCAACAATTGTATAAGTTAACTAGCTGGGTACCCTTTAGTGGCGTCGGTGGCCTAGTGGTTAGGCTCTCGGACTCGCAACCGTAAGGTCGTGGGTTCGAATCCCGTCAAGGGCCCGACGTTGTGTCCTTGGGAAAGGCACTTTACACGAATTTTCCTCACTTCACCCAGGTGGGAATGGGTACCCGGCTATAGACAGCGAAAG
>NW_004797977.1:331395-332801 GCF_000002075.1 Aplysia californica
GGGGGAGGGGGGCATTGTAATATTTTAATTTTATTAAGAGTTTTACGGCACTTGCAACTTTTTTTTGGGGGGGGATTGTTGTTTTTGTTTTTTTGTTTTAGTAAGTGTCTTACGGCACTTACAACTTAATATTAATCAGGTCATATTATAAGTGCCAAAGATTAGAGGTCATACAAGAGAGTAGCAAGGACTAAATGGAGAAGGTGGACAGATATTTAGTTTAGTTTTAGTAAAAGTTTTACGGCACTTGTAACACAATAAGATCATATAAGTGCTGAAGATTAGAGGTGTTGTTACAAGAGAGTAACAAACACAAAATAGAAGGAGGGGAGATAAGAACGATAGATGTTTGATAGGAAAGAAGAAAGTAGGCCAAGGTCAGAATGGTCTCTGTTTCGGTTTTTCTTTGTTTTTTTGTTTGTTTTGTGTTTGTGTTCTATTTGTTTTAATATGCGTTTTACGTCACTGGCAACATTAACTTAATCAGGTCATAAGTGCCGAAGATTGGAGGTGTTAAAAAGAGTAACAAACGCAAAATAGAAGGAGGGGAGATAAGGACTTTAGGTGATTGATTGGAAAGAAGGAGCAATCCACATAAGAGCACCCGTCAACCACAAACAACCGAATGGTTTCTGTTTTGTTTTGCTATTTTTGTTTTTGTTTGTTTTTTGTTTGTTTTTGTTTTAGTAAGCATTTTACGGCACTTGCAACATAATATTAATCACGTCATATAAGTGCCGAAGATTAGAGGTGTTAAAAGAGAGTAAGAAGAAGTAAAAGAAAAAGGATGAAAATATTTTAAAAGGACGACTCATGTTTGATAGGAAAGAAGATAGGTTTCTGTTTTGTTTTGGTTTTGCTTTTTGTTGGGGGGGGAGGGGGGGTTCAGTTTTAGTAAGCATTCTACGGCAATTGCAACACAAGTACGTCATATTATAAGCGACGAAGATTAGAGGTGTTACAAGAGAGTTACATGGGGAAAAAAAAGAAGATAATGCACAATTAGGTCATATAAATGTCGCTGATTAAAGATGTTACAAGAGAGTATAAAAAAAACAGAAAAGGAGGAGAGATATTTAGTAAGGACGATTTATGTTTGATATATGAGAAGGAAACACTAACAACTCACAGCCTCCCCCGGACCCGAGCTCTCCGGCTGGTCTCAGAAAGACGTCTCTTTCTTTCCGCAACAACAAAAAAGGTATAAGCAGCGGCTAAAGAAAAGAAAAGAGAAGGAAAGAAGGAGAAAACCACACACCAGACCTCCCAGGAACCACCTATTGGGTTATGGTTTATGCCGCATTCATAGTTGTGAGGCTACTTCAAAGACTTCCCATAATCTCATAGACAAGGAGAAGAAGAAGAAGAAGAAGAAGAAGAAGAAGAAGAAGAAGAAGAAGAAGAAG
>NW_004797977.1:333880-336380 GCF_000002075.1 Aplysia californica
GAAGAAGAAGAAGAAGAAGAAGAAGAAGAAGAAGAAGAAGAAGAAGAAGAAGAGAAGAAGAAGAAGAAAAGGAATAAAAAGAAGAAGAAGAGACGTTGAACCTCTCCACTCTCGCGTGCTTCTACTCACAGACTAGTTATCCGCTCCACTCAATCTACCCTCGTTCTGTAAAGTACCTACAGATTAGCCGTGTCCCTTGTAAGTGGACTGGAAAAACACGGGCGGAGAATTTAACTATCTCAATTTTCTGTATCAGGATCGCCATTAGAAATGGAACCAAGGAGGGAAAGAGAATCCAGAACGAGAAGTATTTATGTCTTTGTCCTCTGCAATTTCTGATACCAAGCGGAAGTCGAGAGTGTACTATGTTATCCAAAAGTTTCATAAATAAAATATATTAGAACAGGACAATGACACCAGACGCAGAAAGAGAACCGAGACAAAAGAGAGAGGATTGCAATATCAAAAGAAACTATTAGCAAGATGAAACTTGTTCTCTCAGATAGAAGCGTAACAGTGGACACCAAAATAAGAACCTGGAAAACCCTACATATAGTCAATCTGTGTGTACTTTTGTATGGATGAAAGTGCCAGATCTGCGACAGACATCGGCGATCATGGTTCTCCATTCATTCCTTTGCTCGGATGCTCTCAACAAAAAGCTACCTTTCCCTGATCTTTCCTTGTTATCCATTTGTTTAGGTTCCCTAAGTATGTTGGTCTGCCTTACTTGCCCTCAATTTTTCCAGTGAGAGCTAGATGTTCAAGACTCTTATGTCTATTCAGGTGTCCCAAAAACTGCATATGTTGTTTTCTGATTGTTTTTAACTTTTAGCGTCCCACGTCGGCTTCATCAAGCACTACCTCGTTTCATTTGTTTCCCTTCCACGATACTATTAGCAGTCTCCTAAGAAACCACATTTCTGTTGCTTCTATTTTATTTCCACTGTCTTTAGTGATTGTCCAGCATTCACAGCCATATAGAAGGGTTGATCAAACGTAGCATTTCAGAACTTCCATTTGGGTATTCATTGGGATGTTTCTATTTTTCAGGATTGGGTTCATTTTATTGAAACCTGTCTTAGCCATTGTAATTCTCCGTTTTATTTCTTTGGAACATTTGGCTTCAGATGTTTTCATATATTCTAGATAGTAAACTGTTGGACTTGTTCAATCTTTTTTAGCCACACAAATAGATCAAATTATGGACTGGAGAAACTGCTGCTGTGTGGAGAGATAGAGGGAAAGAAGAGCAAAGGAAGACAAAGAACAACATACACAGATGGTCTGAAAACTTTGCATGGAGAAATAAATCGAGCTGATCAAGACCACAGGCAACAGGAAGGAATGGGATACCATGATCGCCAATGTCTGCTCCAGATCTGACAGCTAAAAAAGACGAAGAATAGAATATAAAATAAAAGAAGAACAAAATGGAATAGGATCGAATGGAATGAAATAGAATGGAATAGAATAAAAATAGAAATAGAATAGAATAGGATAAAAAGGTATAGGATCGAATAGAATAGAATAGAATGTAATGGAATAGAATCGAATAGAAATTGATAGAATAGAATTTAATAGAATAAAATTGAATGAAATAGGATAGGGTAGAATAGAATAGAATAAAACAGAATAGCCAATTTGATGTGGGTTTGGTTGAGACAATATTGTTTTGTAATAAAAGAATGTAACAGATAGAAAGACAAACAGACTATTAACTGTGTCTCACAGACACACAGACAGACACACAGACAGACACACAGAGAGACAGAATCCCAGCCGTGTCTCACAGACAGACAGACGCACAGACAGACAAACACACAAACACATAGACAGACAGACAGACAGACAGACAGACAGACAGACTCTGAGCCGTGTCTCACAGACAGGAAGACAGACAGACACACAGACAGACAGACAGATACACAGACACACAAAAACAGAGATATACAGACAGACAAAAACATAGACAGACAAACAGACAGACACACAGACAGACAGACACACACAGAGACAAACAGAAAGAGAGACAGGCTCATATCTAAGCCGTGTCTCACAGACAGACAGACATACAGGCATACAGACAAATGCACACACAGACACACACACAGAAACACAAACAGACAGACAGACACACACACAGACAAACAGACAGACAAACACACAGACACATACATAGACAGACAGAAAAACAGACTCTGAACCGTGTGTCACAGAAAGACAAGACACACACACGGACACATAGACACACAGAGAAACAAACAGACAGACTCTGAACCGTGTCTCACAGAGCACTTTTCCGGATGAGTGTCTTGACAGTGACGGCTGAGGGTCTGTCTCGTGGCTCCTCGGCCCAGCACCGCTCCATCACGTCCTTCATGTCCGACAGCTTGACCGGAACCTCCACGGATGGCCGGAACGCCGGGCTGGACAGCACGCGGAGCTTCTCCAGAATGTCTGAAAAAATGGTGAAATGCTATAGGTTTAACGCCCCTAT
>NW_004797977.1:339948-341614 GCF_000002075.1 Aplysia californica
TATGTATGTAATATATGTATGTAATGTATGTATGTAATGTGTGTAGGTAAGTAATGTAGGTAGGTAATGTAGGTACGTAATGTATGTATGTAATGTAGGTATCTAATGTAGGTATGTAATGTAGGTATGTATGTAACATATGTATGTAATGTAGGTATGTAATGTAGGTATGTATGCAATGTATGTGTGTAATGTAGGTATGTAATGTAGGTATGTATTGTAGGTATGCAATGTATGTATGCAATGTATGTATGCAATGTTTATATACAATTTATGTATGCAATGTATGTATGCAATGTATGTATGCAATATATGTATGCAATGTATGTATGCAATGTATGTGTGCAATGTATGTATGCAATGTATGTATGCAATGTATGTATGCAATGTATGTATGTAATGTATGTATGTAATGTATGTATGTAATATAATTATATAATATATGTTTGTATGTAATGTATGTATGTAATGTATGTATGTAATGTATGTATGTAATGTATGTATGTAATGTAGGTATGTAATGTAGGTATGTAATGTAAGTATGTAATGTAGGTATGTAATGTATTTATGTAAATGTGTATGTAATGTATGTGTGCAATGTATGTGTGCAATGTATGTATGTAATGTATGTAGGTATGTAATGTAGGTATGTAATGTAGGTATGTAATGTAGGTATGTAATGTAAGTATGTAATATAGGTATGTAATGTAGATATGTTATGTAGGTATGTAATGTGTGTATGTAATGTATGTATGTGATGTATGTATGTGATGTATGTATGTGATGTATGTATGTAATGTATGTATGTATGTAATGTAGGTATGTAATGTAGGTATGTAATGTATGTATGTAATATATGTAATGTCGGTATGTAAAGTAGGTATGTAATGTAGATATGTTATGTAGGTATATAATGTAGGTATGTAATGTATTTGTGTAATGTGTGTTTGTAATGTGTGTATGTAATGTGTGTATGTAATATGTGTATGTAATGTGTGTATGTAATGTGTGTATGTAATTTGTTTGTAATGTATATGTAATGTATGTATGTAATGTAGGTATGTTATGTAGGTATGTAATGTAGGTATGTTATGTAGGTATGTAATGTATTTAAGTAATGTGTGTATGCAATGTATGTATGTGATGTATGTATGTGATGTATGTATGTAATGTATGTATGTATGTAATGTAGGTATGTAATGTAGGTATGTAATGTATGTATGTAATATATGTAATGTCGGTATGTAAAGTAGGTATGTAATGTAGATATGTTATGTAGGTATATAATGTAGGTATGTAATGTATTTGTGTAATGTGTGTTTGTAATGTGTGTATGTAATGTGTGTATGTAATATGTGTATGTAATGTGTGTATGTAATGTGTGTATGTAATTTGTTTGTAATGTATATGTAATGTATGTATGTAATGTAGGTATGTTATGTAGGTATGTAATGTAGGTATGTTATGTAGGTATGTAATGTATTTAAGTAATGTGTGTATGCAATGTATGTATGTGATGTATGTATGTGATGTATGTATGTAATGTATGTATGTATGTAATGTAGGAATGTTATGTATGTATGTAATGTATGTATGTAATGTATGTATGTAATGTATGTATGTAATGTATGTATGTAATGTATGTATGTAATGTATGTATGTAATG
>NW_004797977.1:341771-342702 GCF_000002075.1 Aplysia californica
TGTGCTTGTGTGTTTGTGGGTGGGTGGGGGGTGGGGGGGGGTTCTGTCTAACTTTCTGTCTGTATGTCTGACTATCTGTCTGTCTGACTGTCTTCCTTTTTATGTATATATGTTATGTATTTATGGAAAGGCTCGTTTCGGCCTCATGATTACCGATCAGATTTCTCATTAATTGAAACTGAAGAACACGATGTCGACGGATAGGAGGGGGTGCGAGTGGTTGGAGGGTGCCACTGGTAGGCCCTACTGCTTGTACTTTCCCTCAGTTGTTTCTGTTTGTCTATCTTACTTTTTCCCTGCACTAAATGACGCTTATTTTGTCGATGTATTTCTCTTTATTCGAACAAACAAAATGCAAAAAATCGTTTCACTAAAGGACGCAGCGTGCTTGTGTTTGTCTGCCGATGGTCGATATGGAATCCAAAGTTCCGGGCAAAGTAGCCAACTAACCATAATTTGATCTAGGAGATACTAGGGTGGGTTTTACCAAGCCTGTCGTGTAAAAATGATTAAGCCACCTTTATTTAAGCTTTTTGAAGTTATTTTTATTTTTGTAAAGTTTTTTTGTTTTTTTTAAATCTATTTTATTTTTTTGGGGAGGGGGTGGGGGGAGGAAGGTTGGGTATGGTTGGGTGGCTTGTACAGTTTTTCATAAATAGGTCAGTTGGCTAAGAAATGTTATAGTTTCTGTGTTGTAAGTCTCATGTAGTAAAGTGCTAGCTGTAAAGATCCTTGTTTTCTGTATATCTTTTGTTTTTTGTTGTTGTTTTCTTCCTCACTGCAGCATAGATAAAATGCGGTATCAGGTGGCGTAGTATTGTAGCGGTTCGGCGCTTCCCCATCACATGCAGAAGACCCGAGTTTGATTCCCGTGTAAAGAGAATATTTATCGCCCAGCTTCGTTCACAATTGCAATTTGCGTTTTGTTGGG
>NW_004797977.1:343168-344465 GCF_000002075.1 Aplysia californica
TTTATGTTTGTTACTCTCTTGTAACACCTCTAATCTTCTGGCGCTCATATGACCTTATGCAGTTGCGAGCGCCGTAAAACCTCTACTAAAAAACCCAAAAAAAACTTATTCTAGCCATTCTACGGTAGCACCACCTTTCAAACGCAGTTATTTTGTTTCGTCTTTAGTTGTCAAAGTCTGGTGATGAGTCTGCGAGGACTTTTACTTGATTCTTTCACGATTGCCAGATTTTCTCATTTTTTCCCTGTGTTCTTAATTTATTTAGCTTAAATTGAGGACGGCCAGATATCCCCTTCTCAAGGGTTAAAAAGTGGGTGGTTGTGGGTGCTCTGGTGTGGTTTGCTTCTTCTTCCCTATCAAACATTTATCGTCCTTGTCTCACCTTCTTCTTTTCGCGGTATCGTCCTTGTCTCACCTTCTTCTTTTCGCGTTTGTTACTCTTTTGTAACAACTCTAAACTTCGGCACTTATATGACCTTATTGTGTTTCAAGTGCCGTAAAACACTTACTAAAACTAAAAGGGGTAAATAAGATGCCATACTGGCACAATTTAACTCTCTCGGGCTTTTCATTATCACTGGCAGATTCGGATTCGAGTCCAGAATATTGGACTCGCACATCCCTACCTCCTGGTTTGATTTGAAGCAGTAGAGAAGTAGAGATCATGACTGTGGTAGTGTTGTCGGTAGATCATCACTGTGGTTGTATGGTAGGTACTGGGTAGCGCCATCACCCAACACGACTCTCTTACAACTGACCAGGCATTTGAACAATTGGACATCTGCTGTACCTATAGGATTGGACCCTGTTTTGCCACGGTAACGGATGAAAGAGATATTCAGTACTGTCGTACAACGCCGGAGTAAGGTGGTAGATGAGAAGATGCGGCCCGGGGACCCACAGAAACTCCAAAACCAAAAATTCAAAAACAATTGCTTTAAAAACCTGGGCCTTGATGATGTGTGGAATACCTAGGATGTCGATTATCTTACTCGATTAACGTAGTCATCTCATCGAGCTGGGCACTACAAAGGTGTTTCATTTCTCTGGGTTCGCAAGTGTCAATAAGCGAAGTCATTTGAAGAAATAAAGGTTCGCAAATGTCAATTAAACGAAACTTGAGGTTTGCAAATGTCAATCAACCATATCAGATGAGCCATCTCCCATTAAAGCCACTACACACACCCCTTCACTCTCTCTCCCCCCTCTCTCTCTCTCTCTTTCTTTCCTCTCTCTCCTTCTCTCTCTCTCTCTCTCTCTCTCTCTCTCTCTCTCGCTTTTCCTTTCTCTCCCCCCC
>NW_004797977.1:346928-349263 GCF_000002075.1 Aplysia californica
AAGAATCATCGCTTTCGTAGTGCCCTTTCCCTGGTGTGTCTAGGCGCTTCGCCATGAAATAAGATTTAAATCAACGTTTCGTACGCGACTATTGTTTCGAATACTTTTTTTTATTATTATGCACCCCTAATCTGACAATGAACACATACTGCGCTTACTGGCACAGATAAATAATAACGATCACTTCTATTGCCCCCATTCCTTGGTGTCTCTTGGCGTTTCACCATGAAATAAAATTTTAATCAACGTTTCATAAAGGACTCTTTTGAATACATATAATACTCCCCAAATTTGACAAAGAACACAATATATAAATAAAGAGACAATTACTGTAGCGAACGATCACGCTTGTTGATGGAGGAAGACTCTACTGCACACAGGTCCGAAGGCTCGAGGTAATCTGACTTATTTTAAAGCATTTTAAAAATAGTTTGACACTTAACAAATAATGTGTGAAAGATTTTAGCTGTAAGATTGAATCTTTGAATTTCGTCTTCTCAAAACTAGGCGTCATGTAGTTGGAGCCCTCTTCTTCTAAGGGCCCGAAATGCATGAGTAGGTGGGTGGTAGGCGGGTGCTCCGGTGTTGTTTGCTTCTTGTTTCCAATCAAACATCTGTTGTTTTTAATCTCTCCTTTTTTGTGTTTGTTACTAATCCTCGGCACTTATATGGCTTAGTTGTGTTGCAAGTGGCGTAAAGTTCTTACTAAAACAAAGAAACCAAACCAAACCCGCATGGTCAGATCAAATTGAGGTCAGGTCGGGTGATGGCATGAGCTCGCCAAATGACTTCTTCTATACATCATGAAATTTGAACCGGGAGTCCATCAGGGAAATCTATCAGGGCCTGTTTCATTCCGCTGATTCCGTGCGCAGACAAAAGATTTGGCGGACTTGTCGATTGGTTCGTTGTTTTCGTCGAACTTATGAAATCGTGATTTAGAAAATTGAGCTTGTTCAATTTTTGTGGATTGAATTAAATTGTGTCACAATGGAAATTTTTGCCCCTCCATGAAGGAAACCCTGGCCACCCTCAGCAGTATCACACCATAGGATTTTGAAGAACCTTTCTGCAAATGGTTCTGGGTATAAGGGCATCTTGTTCCCAGTTTGGACTTTGGCGCCCCAGGCTAGGTTGTTGGGAAAAGGGGGGGGGGGGCGCTTTTTGTTGGTCCCACTTCTGTTCTTTCCCTCAATTGTTCCCGATGTCCTTGTTGATGCACTTTAGGTCAGTTAGGAAGAGGAAAGGTGTGATACAGCTCTGTCAATTATTGACCAAGCATGGGTGCACCGACACTCAACTGAAATGTCAAAAAGGGGTAACAAAATATCGTCCTCCAGGGCCTCATATTGTCCGCCTGTCGCGAGTTTGAGACCCCTACTTTATAAGGTCACGTTTAGATCGCCGTGACGTAATTCGCGAAGGGCGCTTTTAACTCATGTTAGGAACGAGGGGAGGGCAAGGAGATTAAAAGTTTTAAGCTCCTTGTGGGAGGGGTTATTTATTTTTGCCCACACTGGTAATAAATAGTGTCTCTCTCTCTTCCCCTTCCCCCCTCCTTCCACTCACTGTTTTTCTATGCATCTTCGCGCTCGATGCTTCGGCTACTCTCGTGTTGGCTTTCAGAGAGTGGGGTACCCGGCTGTACGTAGTAATTCCCTGTAGAGAACTGAACTCAAACAGTCTTTGATTCAGGAGGATAAAACCTGTTGCCATCGAGACCACTGGCGCTCGTTTGGTATCGAGATATATGACTTACATTCCTAGTACTGGTTCGTCTTGCAGCGGGTGGTGGGAGGGCCCCACTGGTAGGTCCTACTTGTTTGCTTTCCCCCCAGTTGTTTCTGTGTCTGTCTGTCTTACTTTTTCTCAGCACGTAATGACCATTATTATTGTGTCGCGCGATGTGCTTCTCTTTACTCAAATCAAACAAACAAACTGACTTAGATTTCTAGTTTCGGGTCGTCTTGCAGCTCTCCTACAGATTGGCAGGCACTCTAAAAGAGGTGAGGTTTTTTGGTGTTTTTTGTTTTTTTGTTTTTTTTAAAGATAAAGGGTTTTATTTTTCTTGATTGGAGTGGAACATTGAAAATGGTCGCGGTCAGGTTTATTTGGTTCAGGGTATTGCGTGTTGTGATTGAGAGGTTTATGATTATTTTGTTAAGTTCCTAGTTTTGATGTAGTGATTACTAGTGATTGCTGACTCGTCGTGCCATCGATTTGTCGATATTCATCTTCTGATGAACGATACGGTGGTGTTTTTGTCTCTGATAACACAAAGATCTATTTGCAGCTGTGTCCACTGATACTTTTATGCCTCCCCTGTCGCCTACCC
>NW_004797977.1:352257-353328 GCF_000002075.1 Aplysia californica
CACTCACTCACTCACTCACTCACTCACTCACTCACTCACTCACTCACTCACTCACTCACTCACACAGATATATACCTTACACCAGGTGAAGTCGAATGGCACAATTATTTGGTTATGTTTCTGATTTTTCTGTTTGTTTTTCTCTTTCCCTGCACTAAATGACTGTTGTCGTGTCGGTGTGCTTCTCTTTACTGAAACAAGACAAACAAACGAGCAAGCACAACACAGTGGATGGTTGGTGGGTGCTCTGGTGTGGTTTGCTTCTTCTTTACTATCAAACTCCTATCGTCCTTATCTCCTTATCTTCTTTTTATGTTTGTTACTCTCTTGTAACCCCTCTAATCTTCTGGCGCTCATATGACCTTATGCAATTGCGAGCGCCGTAAAACTTCTACTAAAACTAAAACTAAAGCACCCACACTGGCAGACACTTCTTGAGACCGAACATGACCGAATGCGCCTCCACAAACCGAATGAACGCAATGTGTTTCACTTCAAAGAGACGTTATCTGTTGTTATCCCTATCTCGTTGTCGCCCTCTTTCCCCACTAGAAGACAATCACAGGGTTGTTTGTTCTGGCTGTTTAGCTCTTAATCAAATATAAAAAAAGGGATGACCTGACCATCTGTTCCAGTCTCTGCTTGTTTTTAGGTGGGGGTTTTTTTGTTTTATTTTCTCTTTTTTGTTTCTTTTCTTTTCTTTTCTTTTCTTCTTTGTTTTTGTGTTTAGTTTCAGTGATTGCCCCTCCGAGCAGTAGGATCTGATTATGACGTATCGCGCCCACTCCTGGTCAATCGGCCGTCCCAATTGGGACTGTAAAGTCTGTTGTTCTGGCAGCGGGCGATGAGTGTATCTCATCATCCGGTGGCAGGGAAAGCCATTTGAGCAAGATCGTTCCCCCGCCTCTTTGACGTCATGCGCCCCCTCCCCCTCTCCCCCTCTCTCTCACTCTCTCTCTTTCTCTCTCTCTCTTTCTCTCTTTCTCTCCATCTCTCTCTCTCTCTCTATCTATCTATCCCTGTCTCTCCTCCCCCCTCCCTCTTTCTCTCTCTCTCTCTTCCCCCTCTCCC
>NW_004797977.1:354204-357289 GCF_000002075.1 Aplysia californica
TATTATTATTATAATGATAATAATAATAACGATTATACCTGGATACCATAGGTGTCATATCTGACTCAGAGGTTGACTTGTAATGACCTGCGAGCTGCTTTTGCACATTCTGCTATATCCAGGCCAGTCCTTGTTCTTATGTTGTCCATCCATGTTATTCTTTGCCTTCCTCTGGCTCTCCTGCCAAACATATTTCCTTCGAGCACCTCTTTCACATTGTTCTCGTGTCCTTTTAACGGGCCATAGTATTGTATTTTTCTACATTTTATTTTTATTCAGCAGGGTTTGTCTTGTGTGTAGAATCTGACATGCCTCATTGTTTGTCTTTTTTGTTTTCCAACTTATTCTGGCCATTTTACGACAGCACCACACCTCAAAGGCATTTATGTTTGTTTTCCTCTTTCCTTGTCAAAGTCCAGGTCTCTTTGCCATACAGGAACATGGGGAAGATGTAGCATTCCAGCATTTTCTTTCTTAAATTGAGAGATAGTTGCCTGGATTTAAATAGTTTGTACATTTGGCTGAATCTTGTTTTTTTGCTGTTGCTGTTCTTGTATTTATTTCTTTTTCACTTCTCTCATCATCTGTGATTGTTTCCCCTAGATACTTGAATTGGTGCACATGTTCGATTCTCTCCCCAACTATGGTTATGTCTGTTGTTTTTTTCGAGATTTTGATAAGACCATTGTTTTTGTGTTCTTGGTGTTCATGTCGAGGCCTGTCTTGCTGCTGTTCACTTTTACTACTTTCACAAAGTTAGAAAGATTTTCGTTCGTTTTTGCAAGCAGAACTGTATATAAATTGTGTTAATATAGATCTAGATGGAGTGCATTTCTGCGGGGCTTGTCCATTCTATTTTATTGTCGTTCAGTTATGTTTTTGTCGTCTGTTCGTTGCAAAAGTTTGGCTAAAATTGTGCTGACCAGTTGTTAACTACGAGTCAACGACTTAATTGGATGATGTATTTACTCGTTTACTGCCCTATAATTTGACCTGGGACTTCAGGGGTCAATTTATACACATGCCATTGTACCGTTGCCAATAAATAAATGCTTATTTAGCAGGACCCCGAAATTTGAGAGGATGTTGCAAAAAAGGGCTTTGCTATTGCTCTGTGTAACTAATAGGACGACGGTAATATGTCTCGTTTTGGCCGCGCGGGACCTGCTAGCAGACGAGGTCAGACAGAGGCTGTCTCACATATTATTATTACATTGCTGTCCATTGGGGGAAAATCAGGCCCGAAACTGGGCTGGCGCGAAAAAGCGAAAGGCTGAAACTCAGATCAAATGTATTCCTAACTTGACCTTACAGTACCATGTATCCGCTGGCCAAGGGTTTTGTTAAAAAACGGAGAAAAGCCTTGGTGCGTAATTTATATGTAATCGTATGACGTGTGTTGCGCCCTTATTGACTATCGGAGGGAGGTGGGGCGGGCTCTGGTGGCCTAGAGGTGAAGGTGTTTGCCTCTAATTCAAAGGTCCCGGGTTCGAATCTGGGTAGCGACGGAAACATTTTCTTCTCTAAAATTGTATTCTTTCACTCCCTTTACTGCTCTCTAGCAATGTTCTGTCGTCTGCTTTCTTCTCAGCTTTCTGCCATCACCTCCTTTGCCCCCCTCCTCTGGACTCCTGACTCTCTCTGCAGCCTTTCTACTGCTACTCTTTGGCTCCTTCGTACTGCTGTCTTTCAGCCACACCCCTGATCTTATGGTAGGAAAGATCGACACTTACCCTTCTCGGACAACGGCGAAAAATCTTGGAGGTTCTGTGTGCAAGTTGCGCACATTAAAGATCCCTTGATGGTCCAAAATCAATAAGAGTAGGCTTCGGCCGCCACCGGGGCAAAATTAAAAATTTCCTACCAACTGAAAAAGTTTAATGAGTCCCGCGCGCTCATATGACCTTATGCAGTTGCGCGCACCGTAAAACACTTACCAAAAAAAAAAGACTATCAGGGAGGGGCGCCTGTGGAGTTACGGATAGGCGCTTCGCTGGAGACCCGAGTTTTATTTACCTAGTGGGAAGAACATTTTTATCGAGTAAAAAATGTCAGACAGAACTTTAAAATTCTAAGGTTGCGATACGGATAAAACCCGTAGTGAGTTATTTGTAAGTAATTATACAAGTTTAACGCTCTATCAGCTCAAAGCGCACCGTTAGCTCGGTTGTTATCGTTCTGGATTACGGAGCGAATGGCCCTGGTTCAAATCCCCAATAGGGAAGTTGTTAAACTTGTTGTTCGTATTGTTGTTGTTTGTTTGGGTTTTTTTTTTTGGGGGTTTTTCAAACGGACGGGAAGTTGATCTTTTGCGTTGAAGGTAGATCTAGATCTTTCCGCGTTCTGCTTTTTTGGGGGGGGGGGTTGGGGAGGGATTTTAAGTCTCTCTACGCATTTAGCTTGGTGCTAACGACCAGAGATGGACGTTAAATTCGGAGGTCCAACCTGTTAAATAAGCTTACAGTGTTGAAAGACGTGTTAAATCTTTACAAAGTCAAAACGTGTCTGATTTCGCTCGAAGCAGCAAAGGCTGAAAGTCAGGTCATAACGTGTTTCCAAACGCCAAATGTGACAAACCACAGTACGCTCTATTCCTTGGACAACGGGTTTAAAGGCATGGGTCAGCACGCAGAGAACGCCCGTGGCGCGTCCTACTTCTTTGCTGAAAGACCGCTTTTTCTGGCAGTATTTTGCCGTTTCACACATTTTAACTTCAAGTGGATGGTTGGAGGGTTCTCCAGAGAGGTTTTCTCCTTTGTTCCTATTGAACGTCTGTCGTCCTTATTTCTCATTATTCTTCTCTTTAAATGTTATTCTCCAGTAACACTCCTATCTTCGGCACTTTGTATGACTTAATCGTAAAACTCATACTAAAACTAGAAACTCTCCTCGTAGCTCTGTTGGGGTCGACTGGGCTGCCTTGTGGCCACAGCTGGTTTTGTAAGTGTACGCCCCTACATTGTAATTTATATTATAATCGGAGGCGGACACCTTCGACAGTACCTGTCAGACCCAGCCAGAGCTGAGAGAGAAAGAAGGTCCTGGCAGAAAGACGGAGGTCATCGTCCTCGATACGATAACAAAT
>NW_004797977.1:359585-360690 GCF_000002075.1 Aplysia californica
CTATCTATCTATCTATCTATCTATAGTTCTGCCTCTCTTCCATCTCTCAGCTTTAGTCGTCTTTCTTTCTCGTCTCCTTCTCTTTCATCTTTCGTACTGCTTGCCTCCGTCAGACTCGTTCTCATCTCATCCCGTCTCTAGACAGACATACAGACAGAAGCGCCGAGCCTCTATACCACAGACGTCGGTTTCGCCCGAGTGTATGGTTCAGGATAAGCGGGTGGGTGGAGGGTGCCACTGCCCAATTTCTTTTCTTTCCCTTTGCTGTTTCTGGTTATCTGTCTTGTTTCTTTCCTGCTCTCTCTGACCGTTGTTTTGTCGTCGTGCTTCTTTTTACTCAAACAAACGAACAGACAGGTTCAGGAAAGGTAAATAAGTTCCCTTGCAGCTAGTAATGAAGGGCCAGCCTTTGAAATAATCTGTAGGTTTTCTTCTTGTAAGACGTCAAGCTGTGTGCTCGTGTACTCAGACCACCAGCGTTTGCGGCGTAGCGGTTAGGCGCTTAGCCGTCGCACGAGACCCGAGTTCGATTCCTGAGTAGGAAGATTTTTATTTTTCAATATTCATCGTGTATCTCGGGTCTTTCTGCTGAGATGTCGTATCCCTCTGAGCCCAGCTTGGCCCTGGCAAGTAGGGTCGGAAGCTGGCCTCCTAAATGATCTGAATTGTGTCGATCGGGTTTAACAAACATCTACTTTACAACACAATTCACAGACCAAAAATAAACGTCAATGCGTGGGTGGTTGGCTGTTCCTCTCATGTTGTTTACTCCTTTTTTTCCTGTCAAACATCTTACGTTCGTATCTATCCACCTTCTTTATAGTGTTTGTCACACCTCTTACGACACCTCTAATTTTCGGTACTTTAGTATGACCTAATTAACTGTATTGCAAGTGCCGTAAAACACTTACTAAAACCAACGTATAGGCCTCGTGTTTGTTGTGATCGCGGCCTGAGTCGCGGTGGCCTGGTGTTTGTGACGTCATAGGCCGGCTCGTGGAATTAGGATGCCCCCACGGGGTCTGGAACTGAGCGGGTGAAGTGTGAGGGTAAGTAGATCCTCGCGCTCCGGATCTTCTTCTTCTAGTGATCTCTCTCTCTCTCT
>NW_004797977.1:360790-366185 GCF_000002075.1 Aplysia californica
CCCCCCAACTCTATCCCAAAGTCATGATCGTTTCTTAACTAAGGAAACAAGCAGTTGAAACTGTTATGATAGCACGCAATGAACGTAGGGTGATCAACTTGGCGGCTTGCTCGTTAATCCTATCACTGTTGTCCCAGCTTACTACTGTAGTAACCTAACAGCTTATCAAATTTCTTTAGGGCTCAGCAAAGAATGAGTCCATTCCAATTCCCACGCGTCTTCTGTAATGAAACTCTCCTTACAACTTATAAAAAGGTAGAAGACAAAAAATTAACACTGAACCAAGGGCTCACGCTCTCCTAGCCCTGACAATGGTGTGAAAATTTGCGACACACTTTCCCCCAGTGACACAGATACCTGCGCTCTCATTAGACCTTTGTTAGGTGCGTCCTACTTTCCGCGACTACACGGCCTCATCCAGCTCCTAGACGGAATATGTTTGAAGTGCTGGGTGTACATGTTTGTGTTTGTGCGCTGAGGCTGAACAGTTATAAATCACGTCGATTCTACTTTTATGCCAACTTTTTCATTCAGAAGAATCAAACTTATAACAAAGAGATGGAAGACAAAAATGACTCTTCTCGTTTGAATGGTTCTCAAAATGCCGTGGCTCCCCGTGGCTATAGAGAAATCAGTACTGTTTATGTCTTATTGCATGCTATTTGGTGGAAAGGGAGTGCAAGCAATTGAAGCCCCACCCAAATTTTAGTCCACCCACCGCCAATGTATATATATTATATATCTTTCTTGCTCTTTCTCCCCTTTTCTCTCTCTCTCTCTCTCTCTCTCTCTCTCTCTCTCTCTCGCTCTCTCTTTCACTGCGCATGGCGCGGTCACAGAGTGATTGGGGCCGGAGCGACAAGAACACTAGTTTACAATTAGGGCACTCCGTTTGCGGCCGCACTCAAGGCGGCTCTTAAGATGATGGAATCGAGAACGTTTCTCTCCTCCATCTCCCTCCCCTTACACTACTCATCCTTCCTTGTCACTTTAGCTTAGTCTCTGTCTCTCTATCCCTGACACTAAGGCCGTCTCTCTTTATCCCGCCCCCTTTCCCCCTTTTTGATGAGAGAACACTTTTATGGACATGTATAGTAAGTGTGTGGTTTTATTCACCCCCTTATCAACACAAGAACTATGAAGGCAAAAGCAGTGACCTTCCAGCTAGCACCACTGCTCAGTCACAAGAACGTCCCAACCGAAATGAAATCCCACCTCATCAATAGCATCGTCATGCCAACCTTAACATACCAGTGCCAAACGTGGTCTCTAAGCAAGGCACATGAAAGAAAAATCAATGCACTCGAAATGAGGTGTCTCCGCAAAACCATAAACGTCACCAGAAGAGACCGCATAAGAAACGAGACCGTACGCCAACAAACCGGAATACCACCAGTAATAAATTCCATAGAGCGTCAAAGAGTCAAATGGTTCTGGAATCTAACCAGTATGTCCCCAGAAACAACTAGCGGCTAGAGCTTACCATACCAGGGAAGCCGGCCGGCTTCAAATCAAGAGGAAGACCTAGCTTGATGGTGTTAAAAAGGTCCTGGAACAACATAGCATACATGTATCTATCACAGACGCTACGCACATAGCACAGGACCGAAACCTACACCTCCCCTCGACATCTTAAGGATGCCAGAGGAAGTAAAAGTATCAACACTGTTAGGGTATTTAAGAAACAGGACCTCCGAATTAAACATCCGTCTTTGATAAGACCGAGCATATTGGTTGAGAGCCTTGGAAATACACAATACGACCCGAGTTCAAGAATGCCCTGCCTGGGATTCGAACCTGGGTTATCTGCTCTATCTGAGCAGCATGATATCAACTGAGCTAACGGAGCGCTGATGGACAGGTGTACACTCGTTAAGACAGGTGGGCATGTCGTGTTAATAACGGCCATAAATTTCCCTGGTTGATTAAGCCAGATTTTCTCCTACACTGAACCCAGGAAAGTGTTGGGTTTCCTGTTTTGTGACACAGGACATGGAAGTTCCATCGGCCCGTGGAGGTGACACTTCCTTCGGTCTGTAAGGTATTATAGCATGCCCAGCGCAGCAGTCATTTACTCTTGAGGGCGCGCATTTTGGTCATTTGACAATACTGGAAGTCGCGGTTTTTTGTGGGGTTAAACTTATACCATTTCTCATTTTTTATTGATTTTCTTAAACTTGAAAAGGCAGACGACAATATGTATATATACTATGAAAAATGCAAATTTGTGTTTCTGATTTGCGTGCGATGGTTCGAAATGTGCCGCAATATTGCATGCTATTACATTGTCCGCTCTTGATCGGACATACTTATGGTTCTGCCTCGTCCGTTACGTGAAGGGTTAAACCGGTGCCTGAACCTGGTGTCCCAAGGATAGTGTGGTCAAGAATGGACACTGTCAATATCGTTCATTTACCGTAGTCATGATCGTGAAGAATTAAGACTGGTGTTTGTGGTGTTGCTGTCAGGCGATACGACGTCGCACGCAGCAGATCTGAGTTCGATTTCCGTGTGGGGAGAATTTTTATCGAGTTTATCGGTGTTTCTGGGGGTTGGGATCGCGGATTTTGTATCCCTTTCAGCCCGGGTTGATCTCACAAGCAAGGTCAAAGCACGCCTCCTAAAAGATCTAAACATGTCCTTAGAAGCGTAATAAAATTAAAACACGTAAATTAGGCAGTCATTAATGTACGCTCGATATGAAGGAGTGATGTCTGCGGACAGGGCAGACGGCAGACTGGCTTGGGAATGGGAGTGGTCGGATTGCGGGATTGCACGATGCATGGTACTTGGTGGCTAGTTCTGATTAGTACAAAATTGGAACGGGAGTTCACAAGGTCATGACCCTTAGCCAAACGAGACGTGAGAGCGCCTGCACGCATTAAAATTGGATGTCCCTGGAAATTGCTAGGTGAGGTACTCGCTATACCGGTACTGATGTTGTCCAGTGTTACTGCATATTGGATAGGCTCTTTGCCGTTGGACACCGAAGAGGTTAGTTCAATTTCCGTTCAGGGAAAACATTTTTATGGAGTATCTCCGTCTTTCTACCGGAATGTTGTATTCCTCTCATCCTAGGTTGGCCATGGCAGGAGGGCCGAAGCTAGTCTCTTTAATTATCTAGAATCTAGTTTGTGTTTAATGGGGAGTAAAAGCACCTACATTAAAAGATTTTTAAAAGTTCAATTTGAGTTAATATTGACGTGGGGAAAAGGGTCGGTGATTGTATTGATTGTAAAGTATGTTTTAAACCCCATTAAACACACTTTAGTCTATAATTTAGGAAATGCACTGCTTTGACGCTGCCCGCCAAGGCCAACCACAGCTTAGAAGTGTACTGTGTCGCAACAGAAAGACGTAGAAGCTCTTTTAAGAAATTATGACTGCCCATTCGAGATTTGAACTCGTGACTTCTGCGTGCATCGGCGAACGGCCTGACTTACACCACAGGCACCGCACTGCAGTGACAGGAGCCCGTGATTGCTGCAATGTTTCCAATAAGCTGTTGACCTCCGCTCATAACACAGCAATGTCCAAGGACGAATTGCAATCATACGAGGGCTGCTACGTTTAAGGTAGTGTGTGGGTGGTTGGAGGGCGCCTCTGATTAGTCTTACTTTTAAAAAAAATTCTCTGTTATTTTTGGCTATTCGTCTCACCTTTTCCCAGCACTAAATGATCTTCATAATATATCCACGTGCTTTTCTTTACTCAAACACAAACAAACGTATCACAGGAGGGCTACGTTCATGGTTGATGTCGGTTGGAGAGCGGCACTAGTTGGTCCTACTTTCCTTTCCTTCTGTATTTTATGTCTGTTTTACTTTTCCCAGCGCTAAATGGCCGTTGTTTTGTCGATGAGCTTTTCTTCACGCAAACGAATCTTACGAGGGCTAAGTTCAAGGTCGAGAAATGCAAACGGGAAAAATAGAATCAGCACCGCCAGAGCCTGTCATGTTTTTCTGGAAAAAGTGCCTTTGTTTTAATGGGAAACAGGGAGGCCAGAGAACAAAACACCAGCAGCTGCAGGCATTTGCATGACAACGCTGTTGGCCTTGGGGTGGCTGAATGGCGGACGTGAGACCAGAGGGAGATGAACAGGAGGTACATTGTTCGCAAGCTGTTAAAATGTCCTGAGCCCAGATATCAACATTTTTTTCATGAGACAGAAAAAAGTGGTGTAATTCCTTTTTAGAATTTTACCTACTTCATGCATCTTTTCTTGCATTTTCCCCCTCCAGATTTAGAATTTGATTTTTTACAACTATCTTTGGCTCATGCAAACGATAGCACAGATTAAGAAACGGCAATTGTTTTTAATGGGTTTATTACATCTAAACATCTGGCCGACGACATGTGTCTGGGTTTGTTTTGCTTTGTTTTTCAAAATTTCGTTGGTAGGGCTATAAGATGGTGTCAGTAGATGGGAGGGTGGCGCTGGGCTTTTTTTCCTCACTTTTTGTTTTGATGGTATAAGTGGAATTTGAGGGTGGTTGAATGGCGGACGTGAGATCAGGGGTGGGAGATGAACTTGAACTACATGATGGGTTTGTTTTGGTGTGTTTTTTCATAGTGCTGGTATAAGATGGTATAAGTGGATGGGAGGTTGACGTGGGATTAAATTGGGGATTCTTTTTTTTCTATTGTTTGTTTTTGTGGTGGTTTTTATTTTGCCGGTATAAGAATGGTATACGTTAATGGGACCGTGGCGTGGAGCTTATTTTACTTCGCTTTTTTATTTTTCTAGTAGGCCAATGGGATGGAAGGGGATGCTAAGGTGGCCCAGGGTGGAGTTGGGGTTTGGTTTGCTTTCCTTTTTATTTTTCTGGTAGCCTAAAACACAGTATGCATGGATGGGAGGGTGGTGTAGGGTTGAGTGGGGTTTTTGTTTGTTTGTATGGTTTGCTTTTTATTTTCCCTGAACAGCAGATGGTATAAGTGAATGGGAGGGTGGCGCGGGGTCGAGTGGGGCTGGTCCAGGAGTGGGCGGTACCGGCTCCCACACGGAGCGACTAATGGATTACTTTCTGACGTGCGTGGGCACTGCGGAGATTATTGTTTTCTCCGAGAAATTGAGACGGCCGAGGCTTTGGGACGTCGGGTGGCCGTCCTATGAGCTATTTTTGGGGCCGGCCTGAAAGCAGCGGGTTTACCCCTCGTGTTTTCTTTGTAGTCTATTGTTCTGTTCTGTTTTTGTCTCACTCTCTCCCTCCGTCTCGTGTGTGTTTTTCTCTCGCTCTATTGTTCCCCCCCCTCTCTCTCTCTCTCTCTCTCTCTCTCTCTCTCTCTCTCTCTCTCTCTCCTTCCCTCTCTCTCCCCTCCCTCCCTAACTACCCCTCTCTTCTTCTCCCCCACTCTCTTTCTCTCTCTCTCTCTCTCTCTCTCTCTCTCTCTC
>NW_004797977.1:366285-368103 GCF_000002075.1 Aplysia californica
CTCTCTCTCTCTCTCTCTCTCTCTCTCTCTCTCTCTCTCTCTCTGTGTGTGTGTCTTTGTCTCATTTTGAGGTTTCTTTTCCCTTGCTCCCACCCCCTTTTAAATAAAAAAGGGAAAGGGCGGGGTCAATCAAGAGTCACAGGAAGAAGAAGAAGAAGAGGGATGAGGATGGGGATTAGGTCATTCATCAAGCGCGTTCTTTTCTTTTCTGTAAAATATCCCTTGATTTGGTAGACGGATACATATCACGTCCTCCTGAGACTTAGCTTTCTGTTCATGCGGTTGCCCTTCTCTCACGTCTCCTGTGAGCGCGTTTGTTCCAGAGGTAATTTTCTTTTCGCGTGCCCACTTCCTCGTCCCAACAGTTGTCCCTGAGTATGCTGCCGAAAAGCTCATCCATCTGCGGAGTATGGACGATAGTATTCTGTCTTGTGCCCGCCGGGGTTCCTTTGACGAAGTGTACTGGGCCGGGGTCAGAGGGAAACATCTATTTGTTGTTGGAGACTTCTAGGCCATTCCTTGTTATTGTAGGTGCTGTCGTTGTTGTTGTTGTTGTTGTTTTGTTGTTCTTGTTGTTCTTGTTGTTGTATCTCAAAGTATGTTTGTGTGTCCGTGCGTTTGTTTCAGAGATACACACACAGAGAGAGGGAGAGAGAGAGAGGGAGGGGGGGAGAGAGAGAGAGAGAGAGAGGGAGAGAGAGAGAGAGAGATAGTTTGTTAATGAAGAGACAAACAAAGGATAGTAGTTTCGTAATGGAAGAGGCAGACAGGGACTGGCGTTGGTATAGAGGCCAGCTCTATCAGTAATCTCTTTACGTTGAGAAAGTACTTAAGGTAAATGAAAGGCGCTGGAGGGGAGAGGACGTGTAGGTAGTTTGAAACAGGGAAGCTGGGGAGGCTAGGGGGGGGGGGGTTGTATTTGTGGTGACCAGAACAACGGAGAAGTGAGGGATGTACTTGTATTACCGTTGCGATAAAAAGCATTTTTACTGAATCATCTTGCTTACTTTTACTTGTTCATCCTCTGTTGCCGTAAAGCGTCGAGGGGAGATGTAGTTTTCTATGACGTAGGCCAGCTCCGCAGCTCTTTCAGTTGTGCTATTATGTTTTTTCAGGGTTTCCTTGACACCCGCTAAATCATCATTAACCCGAAACTGATGTGACTTCATTGAAGGAGGTTTTTCAGGGGTGGATAAAAACACGACGTACAGATGGATGTACACATGATCGATGAAGTTTATTGTCTCGCGTGGAATAATAGCAGTAGGGTGTGGGTGTTCATGTTATTACGCAGCGGTGTCTTCAGAAACGTGAATGGGAGGCAGTGATTTCTCTGGTCAGGTTATAGAGTTGTCGTGACCCTTACCTAATGACTCGCTATTACCGTGGCTAAATACGGCTCAAATTGTTAGGTGTTCAGCCAGATCGTACAATGACGCGTGTAAGGTCAACGCGCACATTTCGTCGTTGTGAGAACATAAACTGCGCCGTTATAATGTTATTCTATTTTTCTCTCACTCTTGTTCACACTCTCTTTCCCCCTTTCTCTCTCGTTCTCTGCCAACCCTCTCCCTTACCCCACCCCTCAAGGACGACAGACGCTTCATGACAGGTATCAATTTGTTTTTAAATCCTTGCTCTAAGCCAAAACCTACCGCGGGTGGTTGGAGGGCGCTACGTGTTGGTCATACGTCTTTTCTTGTTTTGTTTTTTTGTTTTTGTAAAGTGTTTTACGGCGCTCGCAACTGCATAGGTCATATGAGCGCACGGGACACTCCTAATGTTTTCAGTTGGTAGGAAATTTTGAATTTTGCCCGG
>NW_004797977.1:369515-370639 GCF_000002075.1 Aplysia californica
CATAGACACACATACACACACACATACGGACACATACATACATACAGACACACAGACATATACACACATACAGACACATACATACAGACAGACACACAGACATATACACACATACAGACACATACATACAGACAGACACACAGACATATACACACATACAGACACAGACACATCCTCACATACACACATACAGACACACAGACTCATACACACGTACACACATACATGCACACAGACACATACACACATTCACACATACAGACACACATCACTCCGATATAAACTACCACTTGACGGACACACGGACACATACACACGTACAGACACACAGACACATACACACATAGAGGTTGCTGTGTAGCTCATTAAAACATACAGTCACGACATATTGTGTATAGTCCTACCTTCCTGCTTATGTGTTGGTGTGTAGGTGTGTTAGTCTGTTGGTGTATAATGGTATGTAGCTCATTGACACACATACAGACACGAAATGGGTCAAGTCATACTTCCGTGTTGGTATGTGGGTGGTTGGCAGGTGCTCTGGTGTGGTTTGCTCCTTCTCTCCTATCAACCATAATATATCGTCTTTATCTTATCTCCCTCCTTCTTTTTTGTGTTCGTTACTCTCTTGTAACACCTCTAATCTTCCACTCTTATATGACCTTATTGTGTAGCAAGTGCCGTAAAACTCTTTAAAAAAACGTGTTGGTATGTAGCTGGTTGACACATACAGACACGAGATGTGTCAAGTCATACTTTCGTGTTGGTGTGTTGGTCTGTTGGTGTATTGGTGTGTAGCTCGTTGACACACACACACACGTACTCACAGACACGAAATGTGTCGTCATACTTCCGTGTTGGTGTCTGGGTGTGTTGGTGTGTAGGTCGCGTTGATTGACACAGACACGACATAGTATAATCTTGTCCTTCCGCCTATCCCGTGTGTGGAGTGCCCCGATGACGTCACAGTTCTCCTCCTTCCCTCCCTCCCCCCTACTTCACTCTGTCCTTCATACGACAGGATCCCCGTCCTTGCTTCTGTTTCTCGCCTGTCACTCTTGTCATCTCATGATCTTCCCACTCGGACAAACCCACTTCACACGTAAGTTTCTCTCTCTCTCTCT
>NW_004797977.1:372880-375061 GCF_000002075.1 Aplysia californica
AAGAAGGCCTAAACCACGGGACGACACCCACGAGTTAATGGCTTCTACCACTATCTTTAATCTATCGTTATTATAATGGATATTATAATCGTCATATTATTATTTTCGTCATTATAAGCGGCTTCTGTGGTGTAGCGGTTAGGCGTTTTGGCATCGCACGCAGGGGATGTTTGTTCGACTACCATGTGGAGGAGGGTTTTATCAAGCATCCCCGTCTATCTGCAGGAACATTATATATTTCTTAGTCCTTTATGTTATCTATATCATACGTGTTGTTATTGCCACTGTCTGTGGAGACCGTGAATGGAGACTTAGGGACACTCTTGGCCTTCCTTCGCTTTGTCATAGTAATTTTACAGCACTTGCAACGCAATGAATTGATCGTATTATAAGCTCCGAAGATTAGAGGTGTTATTAGATCATAACTTACGAAGAAGAGAAAGACGAAAGATAAGGAAGATAGATTCTGATGTTTGATAGGAAAAGGGGGAGCAAACAACATCGCAACACCCACCAGCCAACCACGGCTTTCCTTCTCGATCCCCAAGAGTTAATGGCTGCGACAGAGCGGGCCTATTTCCGTCCGTCCGTCCGTCTGAATAACAGCTCGCTCACCGCTCCTTGGCTATGTTGGTAACACAATGAAGGAGATGCGGTCTGTGCCTGTTTCCTAAGCTGGGCAAATACTCGTTTTAGCAATGAACCGAGTTTTTGATGGAACCGTCAGTAATCAGTTACTCTGAACTATTCGCCATCATGTTGGGAAAAACTGGTTTTGGAAATTCCGCGGGTGGTTGGAGCGTACCACTGGTAGAGATCCTACTTCGTTTCTTTTCCTCTATAGGCTCTCTCTAATATCTGTCTTGCGTGTGCCCTACGTACACTATTTGACCGTTATTGGGTCGAAGTGTTTCTCTTTCCTAAAACTCGAACTAAAGCTGGAAAGTCAGTCGAGTCAGTCAAGCTTGTATGTAGAACAAAAATGATCCTCTGAATGTCATCATTGTTTTTTTAGCTGGTGTAGTTGTCAAGTCGCTCCTCGCTTAAAAGGGGCGGGGGATTATGAGTCTGGGATTTACCACCCATCACAGTCCGGCTTCGGTCATGGAATACACACTGGCGTGTGGTGGTGTAGCGGGTAGGCCCTTTGCAGAAGATCCGCATGCGATCCCCATAGTATGGGCTCAATTTTTATCGACTGTCTCCTTTTGTTTGACAGGATGTTATTGCATCCCTCTTTGCCCGGTTTGGCCCCGACAGACAATGTCGAAGCCCAACGCCTGAATGACTTAATTGTGCAGATATGTGCGTAAAACACCGGCATTGAAAAAGGGGATCAAAATTAATACACGCAGAGGCTCAGTCACTTTCTAACACTTCATCTCAAAACATTTTGGATTATGTCAAATGAACGCTCCAAGAACCATTTTGCGGGCGGTGAGCGACTTCTTCACTCTACCTATGTTGTTTGTGTGTATTATGTTTTGCCCTTTCATCGTACTAAATGATGGGTGTTGTGTCAACTTAATTCGAATTCTCTTTTCTCAAAACAAACCAAAACAACCATTTCGTAATTCACGTTGTAAGGATCTTTGGGTTTATCAACCATTTATCGAAGGTTGAGAAATTGACCGGTTAATCGTATTTGCGATTTTGGTTTTTTGCGCTGTTTGTCTTTGTTGTTTTTCTTTCCGCGTCCTTAATGATAATAATACTGTAGCTAGCGGGGAAGAGACCGCAATAGCCCCACAGTTCGATGCCGTGCGAGGTTTTTTTTGGGGGGGGAGGCAGTGCCCGTGACATTGCTGCGCTAAAGGTAATTTCAGAGTTACATAAAAGGCGAGACGGTACTATTTTGGGGGATAATAACTACTTCAGTACGATGCGAGTCGAAAAGTGGAAGGGACAGTTCGCGCCGCCCGCACAGCTTTCTACTGTTTGGAGTCATGACTCCTTTCTATCTATCTATCTATCTATCTATCTATCTATCTATCTATCTATCTATCTATCTATCTATCTATCTATCTATCTATCTATCACTCCCTCACTCCCTCACCCCTTCACTCGCTCACTCGCTCACTCACTTACACTGTGATCTCTCTCACTCACTCACTCACTCACTCACTCACTCACTCACTCACTCACTCACTCACTCACTCACTCACTCACTCACTCACTCAC
>NW_004797977.1:393078-394554 GCF_000002075.1 Aplysia californica
CCCCTTTCCTCCATTCTTAACAATACGTTAAAAACAATTTCTGAAGCTCATGACGTCACGATGACCCAGTTATGTCAGAGTGGCCCCAAGGAGTGTGGAGACCCAAGATATGCGTAGTTGGTCAAGTAAGGTCCCAATCGAGGACTCTAGTTTTACTTTTACCACGGACTGAAAGGCGAGGGTATTCATTACACGAACCTTTTGAACGTGATTAATTTAAGTGCTTCTGTGTTAATTGTGTGAAGTATTTTATTTCCATGTATTGATGTGAAATGATACCACCGGTGTGTAGTTAGATTGGTTTTGTCGTCGTTTCTTTTTGTGTATTTCCTGTTCATGTCTAATGAGGAATTTGGAGTCTTGCATTGTGGAGGGAGGAAGGCGATGTGTAGGATTTTGTTTTGGGTTTGTTTGTTTTTTGTTGTTGAGGAAATAGAAGGATGGTGCTTGGTTTGTTTGGGTTTTTTTTCGGAGGGTGTCTGCCTCATTGCAGTTTCCACAAGAATACTGAGGAATGTTCGTCAAATGTCGACGTTGAAAGTGGTGCGATTTCTTTATTTGAGGAGGGAATTTTTTCAGTTTGGGGGGGGGGGGTAGTTTTGTTTTTGCTCAGCTTGGTCTGAGTCGATAGGGTCTACGGCAGCTGGCTTGTGCAGGAAATGGGAAAGGATCGAATTTCATCAGCAGAGTCGTTTGGACTAAAAGTTGGGAAAGCGTGTTCTGGACACGCCTCGACAGTGATTTTAATTAGTAAGATACACGTGGATTGAATCTCAAAGAACTTTGACTTCTGCCCCTTGCGCACTGGCCGACTGTACCTGGGCTGGAGAGTGGTAGTGGACAAATAAATGTATGTTGTGCTTGTAGCGTTTTGTGTCTTTTCTAGAAAAATGTGTTTGTGTTGGGGGGGGGGGTGTGAGAGATGTTTTTGTTGTATTTGTTTTTGTTTTGTTTATTCCCTTTTGATATTTTGTTCTGTGATTAGTTTGGGTCTTGTTCTTCTTCTGGGCTCTGTTTCCAGTTGTAATGATACCGGTACTGAGTGTGGCCTCTTGTGAAAGATTAATTGCTCCGGAATTGGACACTGCTTCCAGTCGTTGTAACAATCAGAAGTAGGAATGGCTGGCTGTGTGTTTGCTGGCTCACAAGTCTTGGTGTTGTTTTGTGCTGACTGACTACTGTCTGTCCGGTCATGCTTTCTATTGATAGAGAAATGGTTTACAGATCACTTTGTGAGGAATGACATGATGATGGATATCATTAATACGTGTGTACATTTTTAATGTTTTCAGTACCGGTACTCTTTGAAGATAGACGTTGTGATTGTTTTTTGGAATTTTTTGTAATATTTGAAATGTGTTATCATCAAAGAATCTCATTAATTTCATTCCGTCGTATTGGATTTAATGGCAGTTTGGCCTTTCACAAAACCATCGTCTAACAGAGCAGTAGACATTTCAGCGTTACACCCCCCCC